>NC_066579.1:23211500-23454000 GCF_024323335.1 Lathyrus oleraceus
GTCGCTCTAATAGATTAGGCAACCATTACAATCTCTAATTGACTATACTATCATTCTAATTGATTAGACCGTCGTTCTAATCAATTATATAACTTCCTTAATTGATTATTGAGCAATGTTTTCCATATAATCAATTAAATATGATCCATAATCCATTATAAGCTAAATTTTCCTGCATAATCGATCAAGCAACATCATAATCGATCAAACATTGACCAAAATCAATTTTAAGAAGGTTTTAAAAATGATGAAGTTTTGTAAATCATTTTTAGTGTGTGCATTTCCTTAATACTTTAAGAGCCACATTGTTACTTATTTCTATACTAATGAATCAAATTATATTCGATACAAAATAAAGCACATGATCACATGTGAGTTTGCATAAAATTCAGTTCCTTTAATGTTGTTCGCAAAAATTGTTTCTCTTGCTCCAAACATCAGAATCTTCTCACTTTTGATTTACTTCCAATATTTTTATTTCTTGATGATGCTTATGATAGTTTTGCTTTATTCTCTTTGTCAATATCAAAACCTATTATACATCCTAATATGTAGAGTGACATGTAAGTCTTCTAACCATGTCTCTATTAATCATGTAATATTAATGTATCAAATTCATCTTCTACCCATTAATCTAAACCTTCACAATTTAAACACCAACCTATTATAATTGAATCAAAATTGTCTAAACCAACTCAAAAATCACCCTCACCATCTCCTTCATCCTTATTATCCTTTATTAAGGAAACATAAAATAATCCTCCACCATATTCTCTTATAAATAGTGAGAAATAAACCAATGCTCAGGGTTGGCCCTAGGCCAAGGCAACCAGACCCATAACCTAGGGCCTCCAAAAAATAGGGGCCTACATTATTTATTTAGGTAGTTGTATAAGTCAGTTTAAAAAAATATTAATAACACGCCCAATTAACAATAGGCATGAAAAATAAAAAATAACCCAAAAAAAATGCACCCAGGCTCTTTAAGCTTTCTTCCTCCCACGTTTTCACATATTTCTCTTTCAGCTCTTCACCTGTTCACCGCTTCTCCTTCCACCCACGCTCCAGCCCCCTCTCCATGCCGCCACCTTCGACGACAATCACAACCACAACCACAACCGTCAAACCTTCTTTCTCTTTCTTTTCCTCTTTTCTTTCCTCCAAAACCCTCAATCTTTGCCTCACTAGATCACATCCATCTCTATTCATTATTGAATTTGCTTTGATGTTAATACATGAAGCTAAATCCTTAGGAACAAATGAGCTTAATGATTTTAAGTTTTTAATATAAATAATTATTTGGTTTGAAATATTATTCATAATTAATATGGTTAGGAAGCTCTTATAATCAAGGGATATGATTATTGATGTTGCTATGGAAAAAATAACGGGGTTGATTTCAGTTGTTAAGAGAAACCGACTTAAAAAATGCCTTGAATTATGCTATAAAAATTTCCCTTGAATTGAATATTGATCCATTATTTTCTCAAATGCGTATAATTAGAAGAAAATGTCAGTAGGTGAGAATTTGAGTATCCCACCCATTGAGCTATCTGAAGAGGAATCTTTTAGAGTTAATTATTATTTTTACCTTATTGATCAAGCTATTGTATCTCTTAATAAGACATTTGAGCAATATAAAAAATATGAAAGTGTTTTTGGTTTCTTATTTACTTCTCAAAATTTATAATCATTGGACAATGCATCTTTAGAGTCTCATTGTTGTCATTTTGAAGAGACATTGAAACATAATGAGCAACATGATATTGATGAGAAAGAGTTATGTGTAGAGTTAAGGTTACTAAGAGATATGTTAACTGTAGAAATATTTGACATATTGATATATTAAGATTTTTGAAAGGCATGGATTTTTTTCCTAATACAATTATTGCATATAGAATTTTATTGACTATTCCCATGACAGTTGCCTCTGCAGAAATAAGATTTCCAAAATTGAAGTTGTTGAGGTCTTACTTGCGGTCTACCATGTTACAAGAAAGGCTTAATGGGTTAGCATTGATAGAAATTGATAATGATTTGTTGAATAATATACAATATGAAGACATGATTTAAGAATTTGCTTCAAAAAATGCTTGAACAAAGTTTTTTAAAAAGTAGTTAGAAGGTATTTTGATAATATTGATTAGAATATGACTTTTTTTTATGTTAGTTACACGGATACATAAATACTTTTGATGTTGTTGATGCTATTTATAATTAAAATAGATGATGTTATTTTTATTATTTTTCGTGTGTCTCTAAACAATCAAGACCGACCCTTGCCTATGCTCCATTACCCTTTAACACAATCCTTTCATTTAATCAAGGAACTAATGTTTACTTACCCTTTGTAGATTCATCCTCTAATAAAGTGATACCCTGTAATCATTAAACTCCATATATGGATTTATCCTATAACAATGACTATTTGAAGAAATGTTTACCCATATGAACATGAAGAAGTTTTTTTATCCTTTTGTAACATGAACTTCCAGCCATTAAACCATATAATTTACAACCATATTACATTTAGTCATCAATATTTAGATTTTATAATCAAACTACCATTGTTGATATTGAATTTCCACCTAACTTCATCTCTAATTCTGAAACCATTCAACAAAGTATCCATAGAAACACAACAACACCCACAACAACAAACAAACATTCAAACCACTACTGTTGCGAATTGATATCGTCAACAACAAACCAAAATATGAGATAAAGATGAGTTTTTTGAACAAACTAAGAAACCCTATTAGGTTTTACAAAATAGAGAGAAGAGGGAAGAAGAAGAAAATTAGAATTGGTTAAAACTGTTTTACTATTCACTTTCTCAATTAGGGTTCAAAGATTACAAGTGAATATCAACAATTAACCTCTCCTAACAACCCGAGAGAACTAATTTATTTATAGATTACTAAGCTAACTTAAGCAACAAGCTAACTTAAATAATTGAGCTTAAATAAAGGCTCAATTTGACATACTGACTTAGAATACAAGTTAACATATTTCGACAACATGCTTGAGTAGACTTCGACTATATAATACAAAACTCCTGTCGAAATATCAAGCTATCCTTGTCAAGATTAGAGTTCGATCCAAAATCTCACAAATCTTCACTTGGAACAAACTCTACAAACATCAAGGGAACAAACTAGCATTCTTCATGTAGATTTATCAACTACATACAATGGAAAAACTTGCAGCTTGACAATGTCTTGGTGATCATATCAGCATCATTGTCTTGATTCGAAACCTTCAACACTTGGACTTCTCTACGCTCAATTATCTCTCTGACGAAACACAACCTCATATTGATGTGCTTGGTTCACTCATGATAGGATGAATTCTTCTACATGTGTATTTCACTTTGACTATTACATTTAATAAATGATAACTTGACATTGGAGTTTCAGTTCCTTAGAAAAACCTTCAAGCCACAATCCTTCTTTCACAGCTTCTGCGAGGGCAACATATTTCATTTTAGTGGTTGATAACGCAACAACCTTCTGAAGTATCGCTTTCCAACTGATTGTTGTGTCAAACATAGTGAACACATATCTAGAAATAGATTTTCTAGAATCCATACAACCTGCATAATCAGAGTCGACAGATCCTTCGATTTTGACTTTGCTGCCATCACCAAAGGCTCCACCATAAATAAGTACTCTGTTCAGAGACCCACTTATGTATCTTAGAATCCATTTTAATGCTTTCCAATGCGTCTTCTCAGTATTGGCCATATACCTGCTTACAAGGTTCACTCCGTACACTATGTCTGACCTCGTACAAACCATAACATACATAAAAGAACCTATTATACTAGCATATGAAATGCTATTCATATATACTCTTTTGACTTCAGTACTAGAACTTTGAGTCGAACTTAGCTTGAACTAAGGATTAATCGGTGTTACACTAGACTTTGAATTTGACATACCGAACTTGTCGAGAATCTTCTTCAAGTATGTCTCTTGAAATAAGCATAATCTTGATTAATTTCTCTCTCTCTGGATGTCAATCCCAAGAATCCTGGAGGCAACTCCCAGATCCTTCATGTTGAACTCTTTATCGAGTTCAACCTTTACCTTCGTAACATCTTCGACAATGTTGCTTGCTATGAGGATGTCATCCACATAAAGCAACAAAATAACAAGTGAATTTCCAGGTCGAAATCTGAAGTAAACACAGTGGTCTATCTGGCTCCTAGTGAAACCCATGTGTGCCATGAACTTGTTGAATATCCTATTCCATTATCGAGGAGATTGTTTCAGGCTATATAACGACCAATTTAGCTTGCACACATAATATTCCTTTCCCTTTTCTGCATTCCCTTCAGGTTTCCTCATCATGATTGTTTCATCTAAATCACCATACATGAAGGCAATCTTCACATCCATCTATTTAAGTTCTAGATCGAACTTCACCACCATAAAAAGCAACACTTGAATGGATCTATGCTTTAAAACATGTGAGAACACATCATTGAAGTTGACACCTTATTTATGAGTGAACCCCCTAACAACCAACCTTTCCTTAAATCTCTTTGACATCACTCCTTTGATTCCTTCTATAACCTTGAAGATCCACTTACAACTGATTAACCGGGCCCCTACAGGTTTCTCGATCAACTCCTAAGTGTTATTATCATGAAGAGATTTCATCTCATCATCCATGGATTTCAGCCATTCAGTGTTGTTTCGACTCCTCACAACTTCCTTGTAATCTCTAGGTTCTTCATCAAGGACCTCACTTGCAGAGATTAAGGAGAACATTATGAGATATGCATAACCAAGTTTCTAAAGGGGCTCGATGACTCTTCTCGACCTGTCCCTTTCCAACAGGTAGTCATTATCAGTCTCGTCATCTTCGCCGGTAACTTCTGTTTCTTCTTCGACTTCATATGGGTTATGCAATTCAACATCAACATGCTCCACCTCAACAGGAATCTCTTCCTATTCTAGTTCTTCTTCAGAGATCTTGGTACTTCGACCAACGTCATCATTTTTCTTGAACACCATTTCTGCTTCAATGAAAACTACATCTCGACTTCTGATACACCTCCTGTGACCTGGCTCTAGGAACCACAACCTATAAGCTTTGACTCCTTCAGGGTATCCAAGAAACATACATCTCATAGCTCTAGGTTTGACCTTGTCTTGCCTAATGCGAGCATAGGCTGAGCAACCAAATACTCTAAGTATGTTGAGATCAGGTGGATGTTTCGACCAAAATTCTGCAGGTGTGTTCATCCCTAAAGCAGTCAAAGGACACCTATTTATCAGGTATGTCTTTGTTGCAACAACCTTAGCCCAGAACACCTTCTTCAATCCAACACTAACCAACATGCATCTCACCCTTTCCAGAATGGTCCGATTAAACCCTTTAGCCAAACCATATTGTTGGGGAATAGCTGCAGTAGTTATGTGTCTTGCAATACCAGATGCAACACAATAAATGTCGAACGCTTCATTTTAAAATTCAAGACCATTGTCGGTCCTCAACCTTTTGACCTTCCTGGCAGTTTGGTTTTCGACCAGGGTCTTCCAACTTTTGAAATTTTCAAAAGTTTCATTCTTAGCTTTCTGATTATCCATAAATTTCTAGATTAATCATCAACTATGGATATGAAATACTTTGCACCTGAGTGTGAAGGATTCCTCGCAGGCCCCCGAAGATCAAAATGAATATAATCAAGGGATCCATGTGTTCTTTGTTTACCTTTGTTAAACTTCACCCTACAGGATTTACCAAATACACAAGGTTCACAAAACTCCATATTTTTGACCTTGTCTCCACACATGAGATTTTCTTTCGACAATTCGACCATGCCTCTTTCACTGACATGGCTAAGTCGCTTGTGCCACAACTCAATTTTTGACATAGGTTTTGTGGTGCCACATCTGCGAAACCACTTATAACCTCAGCCTTAAGGGTATACGGTCCCTACTTTTTCACGCCTCTTAAGACTTCCTTCGACTCCTTCACCACCCTTAATACTTTGCTCTCCTTTGAAAACATATCCTTTTTTTGACAAATTTACCAAGAGAAATCAAATTTCTCTTAAGATTAGGTACATAACTAACCTCAAGCAATAACCTTGTTGACTCATCATGGAGCTTAAATCTTACAGATCCAATTCCTGCAATCTTGCAGGCTTTGTTGTTTCCCAGTATCACTGATCCATCATCTTGATCACATAATTTCTCAAACATGTCTTTGTTAGGAGTCATGTGCCAAGTACACCCTGAATCCATAAGCCACTCCTTGCTAGAGTCTCTACTTGAAACCACCAGGACATCAGATGATTCATAACCATCTTGAAGAATGGTTGCATTACCATTATCCTTTCCACCATGATTGTTCAGTCGATCAGTGCATACTTTTCTTGTATGACCCCCATTCTTACAATGATAACACTTAATAGTAGGAGCATTATCACCATAATAATTATGTTGAACTTTACCCTTCTTCTTCTCAAACCTACCATATTTCTTCAAGAATTTCCCCTTAACGGACAAACCTTCACAAACTGTCGATGACTTGTGCTCCTTTCTTTGTTCAAGTCCTTAGAGGACAAGGTAGATTGAACATCGTCAAAGATCAACGACTCTCTTCCATACAAGAGAGTTTCTTTGAAGTGAGCATGAGACTTAGGTAAAGCACACAACAACAATAACACTTGATCTTCATCATTAATCTTGACCTCGATATTCTCAAGACCAAGAACCAACTTCTTGAACGTACCCAACTGCTCAGCCAAGACTTTTTCTTCACTCATCTTGAATGAATACAAGTCTTGATTCAAGCAGAGATGATTGACCAACGATTTCGTCATGTACAAACTTTTGAGTTTCGCCCATACACCAGCTGGAGTTGTCTCCTTTGAAACCTGTCAGAGAACCTTATCACCAAAGCTCAATACAATGACGTTGTGGGCTTTCTCGACCATCGTTGTCTTCTCCTTCTCCGATAGGGTAGCATCCATCTTCTCAAATCCTTTAAATGATTCTAACAAACTCTGCTGAACCAGTAGGGTTTGCATCTTCAAGCGCCACAAACCAAAATCATTCACATCGGTGAACTTCTCAATCTCATACTATGTTGACGACATCTTATTCTCCACGCTCACCGCACTAGTTTGTTGTGAAATGATGTCGTCAAGAACAAACTAAAATATGAGATACATATGAGTTTATTGAACAAACACAAGAAACCCTATTAGATTTTACAAAAGAGAGAGAAGAGGGAATAAGAAGAAAATCAGAATTGGTTAAAATTGTTTTATTCACTTTCTCAATTAGGAACAATTAATCTCTCATAACAACCTGAGAGAACTAGTCTATCTATAGATTACTAAGCTAACTTAAGCAACAAACTAACTTAAACAATTGGACTTAAACAAATGCTCAATTTGACATATTAGTTTAGAATACAAGTTAACATATTTCGACAACATGCTTGTGCAGACTTCGACTACAACATGTATAACTCCTGTCGAAATGTCAAGTTATCTTTGTTGAGACTAAAGTTCGATCCAAAATCTCATAACTCCCAATAAAATCACTAATTTCCCATCTCTACATGATTCCCGATCTTCTTAGGAAGCACTACTACGCGTGGATCATCCATTGACTTTAGATGTTGGATAATCTTAGTACTGTTTTCAAATCTAAACCAAAACTCTTTACATAGTTTGATTCCTTCATATGTGTTGGCTAATTGAGAGCTTGAGGTATACTCACTAGAAACTCCCTCTATCTCACCTCCCATGGATAGCTAACCTCTATCTTCTCTTAAACCATAAATAGAGAACATTCACGATACTTCACCTCACCCCCACACAACTGACAGAAAGAACGAATAGTTTGATAAACTTCTGTTTATTATTGGAATGCAATTTTGGACTTTATACATACAAGAAAACTTTAGCTATTCTACTAATTATGATAAATAGTAAATACTCTTAATTTTCCCACTGTCTCTTAACCTTTCAAATCTCTCCATTAAATTATTATTAAAACCTACTAACTCTAACATTAAAGTTTATTCAACAAAACTCCTCTGTAAACTTAAATGTTTCTTTTATTCATCATGCCTATCAATTTCTTCCCTCTGTCGAAGATTTCTTTTGATAGTGGTTTTGTGAAAATGTCTGCTGCTTGGTCCTTACTTGCTACATGCTTCAATTCGACACTTCCTTCCTTCACGTGTTCTCGAATAAAGTGAAAGCGAACGTCAATGTGTTTGCTCTTTTCATGGTTTACTGGATTCTTTGCTAACTCAATTGCTGACCTGTTGTCAACGTGTATTATTGTAGCATCTTTCTGTTCTAGCTCCATTTTACTCATAAATCTTCTGAGCCATATTGCATGACAAACACATATGAAATATTGGCCATTTGAATTGAGCAGCTTGAGATATGAGTAGTCGAATTGTCTCCATTCTTGCAACAGGTGCAAATACTTCGTCATAATCAATTCCTGCTTTCTGTTTGTATCCCTTCGCAACAAGTCTCGCTTTGTATCGTTTGAGCGTTCATCTTTTTCTTAAATACCCACTTTACACCAATGGGTTGACTCCCTTTTGGCAATTCAACTAGCTCCCAAGTGTTGTTGTGGATAATCGCCCTCATCTCTTCGTCCATGGCACTTTTCCACTTCTTGTCTCATACTGCTTCTTCAAAACTGATGTTTTCAGCATCTGCCAAGAGACATACAAGGTGCACTTCACTTGTCGAATCATACAGATCTTGCAAACTTCGCATTCTGGGTTGTGTAGGTTCATCTTCATTGTCAGAATCTTCAAGTTTTGTCGAAATGTTTGATGGTACAGCGACAAATGGTTCTTCAACTTCGACAACAACTTCTGTCGAACTGTTCCAGTCCCACTTACTTGCTTCGTTTATTCGAACGTCTCTACTCACTATCACCTTCTTTCTTATGGGATCAAATAGCTTGTACCCTTTTGTTTTCTCATCATACCCAATGAATATGTATTTCTGACTTTTGTCTTCAAGTTTCGTTCTTCGTTGATCTGGTACGTGTGCATAAGCAACACTTCCAAATACTTTGAGATGAGAGACTGTTGGCTTCTGTCCGCTCCACGCTTCTTGTGGTGTTTGATCTTCTAACTTCGAATGTGGACATCGATTTTGAACATAAATGGCACATTGTACAGCTTCTGCCCAAAATTCCTTTGGCATGTTCTTGCTTTTAAGCATTGATCGAACCATGTTAAGGACTGTTCGATTCTTCCTTTCAGCCACCCCATTTTGTTGAGGTGAGTGTGCTGCAGTTAGAAATCTCCTTATACCCTGCTCTTCACAATACTTCATAAAAGCTGTCGAAGTATACTCACCACCTCTATCTGATTGAACTGCTTTAATGTGTCTGTCGGTTTCCTTCTCCACCATTACTTTGAACCTTTTGAACACCTCGAATGCTTCAGATTTTTCTTTCAGGAAATAAACCCATGTCTTCCGTGAGTAATCATCGATAAAGGAAATGAAGTATCTTTTGCTACTGAAAGATTCTGGCGTGATTGGTCCACATATGTCGGTGTGAATTAAATCAAGGATATGCTTGGCTTGATATTCGGCCTTCTTTTGAAATGAAGTTCTTGTTTGTTTGCTCAGCACACATTCTTCACAGAACTTTCCTTCATAATCCATATCTGGTAGTCCATGCACCATGTTCCTTTTCGCCAACCTTCTTAAGCCAGCATGATGTAGATGACCAAAGCGTAGATGCCATAGTGACGCTTTGTCTTCGACATTTACTTGTAAACATTTTTCTCGAACGTTTATCAGATTCAGTTTGTACATTCGATTTCTCTCCATTTCGACACGAGCAATCAGATGTCCCAGCTTGTCCTTAAAATACAGTATCCGTTCTTTCATCAGTATCGAATAACCTTTTTCTGTAAGTTGTCCCAAACTCAAGATGTTGGTCTTAAGATTTGGTACATAATAAACATCTTGGATTGATCCAATTAACCCATCTTTCTGCAGGTAACGAATCGTTCCTTTGCCTTCGACCTTCACTTTCGATGCATCTCCGAAAGACACATTTCCATCTTCAATCTTTCTCATTTCTTTAAACAGGTGTTTGTGACCACACATATGGTTACTTGCTCCTGAGTCAAGATACCAAACATTGTCATTTGTGTTGATCTCATTTTGAGCCATCAAGAGAAAACCTTCATTTGCTTCAGCTTCCAAGGTTAGATTGGTTGTTTCTTCTACCTTCTTTTCGATTCGACAATCTTTTGCAAGATGTCCCACTTTATCACAGTTATAGCATTTGAATGAGTTACAATCCTTCGCATAATGACCATACTTCCCACACTTGTAGCATTCAAAGTTGGAATGGTTCGACCTACCACCTCTTTGACCACGTCCTCTGCCACGCCAATTTTGCTGGATCGATTGTCCTCTGTCGAAGTTGCTGCCTCTACCACTTCGACCACTGTCACGTCCTCCACGACCACGTCCTCTTCCTCGAAAGTTTTGAGAAAAGAGTACCTTTTCGTCTTTGATTTGCTCCTTGGTTTGATTTGCATCCTCTACTCCTTCTTCCTTCTTTTTCATCTTACGTTGTTCGTGTGCTTCGAGGGAACCATCGAGCTCTTCGACTGCGAGCGTCGAAAGGTCCTTCGACTCTTCTATTGCACACACTATATTCTCAAATTTATCTGTTAAAGATCTCAAGATCTTTTCGACAACTCGTGCATCAGTGACTGTTTCGCCATTTCTGGTAAGTTGGTTCACCACCTTTTGTACACGCGTGATGTAGTCAGATACATTTTCTGACTCCTTCATCTGCATCCTCTCCAATTCGCCACGAAGTGTTTGGAGTCAAACTTGCTTTACTCGATCTGCTCCTTTGAATACTTTCTCTAGTGTGTCCCACGCTTCTTTCGACGTAGTCGAACCGGCAATCTTTTCGAAGCCTGATTCATCAACAGCCCTAAACAGCATGTATAGTGCCGTTTTATCCTTCGATCGCGTCTCTTTCAACGCCTTGTTTTGAGCTGCCGTATATCCCTCAGTATCTGTTGGTTCTTCAAACCCATCTTTGGTCACCTCCCACGCGTCTAGAGATCCGAGAAGAGCTTTCATCTGGATACTCCAATTTTCGTAATTCAACTTCGTTAGCCGTGACAACGGCATTTGATTCATCATATTTGCCATTAGCTCTGATGCCAATTTGACAGAAAGAACGAATAGTTTGATAAACTTCTGTTTATTATTGGAATGCAATTTTGGACTTTATACATACAAGAAAACTTTAGCTATTCTACTAATTATGATAAATAGTAAATACTCTTAATTTTTCCACCATCTCTTAACCTTCCAAATCTCTCCATTAAATTATTATTAAAACCTACTAACTCTAACATTAAAGTTTATTCAACAACAACAATCTTTGGCATAAATAATTTTTGTTGTTGTCCTTATTAATAAGATTTTATATCTATATAGGTGATCATTGACATAGACGGTTTCCTTTCAAATATGATGTATGAACTAGATTATGTCATATGCTACACATTATTTATTGATTGTCGGAAACTCATAAAAGTACTTGAAAATCAACATAAGTCGTATCACTATCGATGAAATCAACACACAAAAGGAGCACTGGCATTATCGTCACTGCAATAAAGTCCAGGCTTCTGAGTATAACCCTGCCTATGAAGTTTCTTCCTAGCCTTCAGGACAAGCTGTCGATTTGTAACTACACCACCAGTCTCTGCAATTATAGCTTGTATGGCATTGCTAAATGCCCCATAAGCTTCATCAGGATTCCCATGTGGACTAGCATCCGCTGAAGTTTGGTCAGTTTGGCAACCACTCAGTAGGATTCCACGCTCTACAGTGTTATGCTTAGTTGATGTAGCATATTCTTCTGGTGTACGGTTGTCTTCAGGATCTTCATACTCTTCTTCAATGTCATTCAGTGTATAATTGAGAAGTCCTTGGGTAATGTTTTTCACCAACCCCAAAATCCCACTATGGCCTCCACTCTCACCATCTCCTTGTTGAAATTTGTTCAAGAAAAACTTAATGAAGCTCTTCACTTTAGGACTAGCATCTTCTCCAAAGATATGAAATAGTGTAGGCCTTATCTTTCCAATTTCTACATCATCTTCCCCACTTCTCTGCTTTAGTATGTCAACAAGAGTTGAAAGAGGAAGAGACCTATTCTTCATATAGTTGTGATTCTCATGAAGTCCACCACGTTCTTCCTCAAAATCACGAGACTCGAGTGCATCTTCCCCAGTCCTGTGAAGGTAGTTTTTGAAGCCTGGTGATGAAATTGGTGCTCCTTCATGCGTGCTCTCTCCTATTTGTTCCTTTGCCAATTCAATCAATCCACCACTGTGACAAGAATCTGATACGATTGTGATCCTACTATCCCTAGGTACCTTTGCTACAAACTCCCTGAAATCATCATCTGTTTGGCAACCAAAATAAAAATTAGCATGGCTTGACAAAGATATATCATTTTGCAGATTTATTGAATAACCAATATATTAAATAAGACCGAAGAGAACAGTAATTCCAGACACAATGACATTTTGATAGGAAAGTACGTCAATATGTAGTAAAAGAAAGTAAGAAAATTAACCAGTGATGACATTCATATCTGTAGGAACAATGCATTCATCATAGCCAGTGGTATCATCTTCATCTCCAGTCTCGGCAGGGAGACGAGTGCCATGACCGCTGTAGTGGATGAATAGCACGTCACCGGACTGAGCTGATCGAAGCAATCTAGACATGGCAAATCGAATGTTCTTGCCAGTAGGTTGAGTATAAGAACTGTCTGTGTCAATGAGAATTGTGATATCCTCATCTAAGAATCCATAATAATGAATGAGACATTTGTGCATCCTCCATACATCGTTAACGCAACCTTTTAGCTCAGCCTTTGTTCCTCGATAGTTGCACCCTATCAACACTGCCTTCTTACCCATTTCATGCATGCAACTGGTCACCTCTCCTATCTCTTCTTTATATCTTTGAATTTTATAGGGAAGAGAGGAAATGGGTTGGTAGGATTCTTAAGGTTAAACAAAGATTTTTTTTTGGTACAAAGCATTTGTAAAAGTTTTACCATTTGTATTTAATTAAAAATGGTTAAAGTGAATATGCTTTACTTACTTTTTATATAGAAACTTAATCTTAAATGTTTTAGGATCCGTTTGTTTATTTTTTCTTTTTATTTAAAAAGAAAATTATTTAAAAAATTCAATAGTCAAAGTTATTTTAAATTCATTTTTTTAATTAAAAGATTAATTTTCCATTTAGTAAAATAAATATAGTTTATTAAAGACTAAAACATAATGAAACTACATATTTTTTAAAAATATATCTCAAAAGTAACTTTTATAAAAACTTATTCAAAATAATTTTAACTGAGATTAATTTTTTTGAAACTTTGATATCCAACTAAAGTTATAATAAAAGGAAGAAATATCTTAAATAATACTTAATGAAAACATATTTAATTTAAGTTTTTTTTGATGTTTTTTTTTATAATTTATTTTGAGTTGTGTTAAAAATTAATAGGATGAGATAGAGAAATACTCCTTCTATTTTTTTAATTATAAATCACTTTATAAAAATTGTACCAAAGTATAGGTTCGTTTCATCAGATAAATGAATAATTAATATTATTTTTTCTATTATACATTTAATAACAATTTTGTAAAATCAATCTTAATCTCCCCTTCTCATATAAAAATAACTACACTTCTATTTTCGGTCAATTGAATACCCAATAAAAAGATGTCTATTAATTTTCAAAAGAGGTATGACAACCTGTTAATCTAAGAATTTTACACGCGTGAGACCGCATGTATTCATACTTTCCATATTTCACTCTACCTATTTCTATTTCTATCATTGATTTAAGTGTTGAAATGCTAATCTTACTGGTCATCCATTATGATCCACCGCATCGGAGACTTGCAACGTCCCACTAAGAGTCCAATCTCCTAGCTCAAGCATAATTCTAGTTCTAATTCAGAAGAGTGGCATTGTTTGTGAAAATTAACTTGTGATTCTCGTGAATTTTCATGATTAGACACTATCTGATGCAAAAGCAAATTCACTATGACGTGACACCAAGATTAGGGAAATGATATATGCTTAGAATTCCTTCGTGGCTTCTACCTAAATGTCCCTCCTAGTTCCTAACGTCGACGACACCAAAAGGGATTCACCATATAAAGAGAAGCCTCTGGGGTCAAACTCCCATCGATAAATACAAACAGAACAAGGAATGGAATCAGGGAGAACAAGAACACAACAAATAGTGCGGGCGGACGAAAGGATTCGAATCTTTCGGGCATATCTCGATCTTGCCACTCACAAATGCCAGAGAACGAACTCGCCGAAGCCGACCAAAAGGCTAACCGGTAGTAGGGCGGCAAGTACATGTCTCATTCATGTACTTTCTAGGAAATCATGGTCAACCCTGGTCCCTCAAATCACATGCCAAGAATGAACCCTAAATCATGTCCTCGAACAATATTCATGTTAAGTACTTTAAAGGCATTCAAATTCCTAATCATCTTTATTGTCTTCTAATATGATTAACATTATAACTTGTTAGAATTCCATGGGTTGTCCTATTTATTTTGAGAACATGGTTAAAGAGATAAGTGCATTATGCTGCAATTTGTGCACCCCTTTTTAGAAGCTAGTCATTCCAAGGGTGTAGGTTGTGGAGCCAAAATACTTCCACCTCGATCTAGACTCAAATTTGGGTCAGGGAATGAGACCCCACTCTTGGTCGAAGATGGTTCCCAGTGACGCTGGAGAATCATACTAACTCCCGATTGAAGAGACATGTAAAACTTACGCCAACTCCTAACAAACGAGACATGTTAGAATTACGCTAACTCCAATCTAAAAGGATGGGTAAAACTTATGCCATATCCCCACAAATAGGACGGGTGAGGATTACACTAGCTCTTGATAGTAGGAACGGGTAATGACATAATACTTAAAGCTCACACCGACTTCTAATAAAGCAAGACGAGCAAGACAAAACATAACATAACCACCCCTACCTCAACAAGGAGGAAACACAAAGAAAATCCATCTAGCATAACATTAATCCAAGGACAGACAAACCTGTGAAGAAAGAAAATAATTCCAGGAAGCCAAACCATTTAAAGGAGCCCTATAATGGGTAAGATGTTTAAATAGTACAAAAGCGGAAATCGTTACAAAACCTGAAGGAATAATAATGACATGTAGGCTGGATAAACATAAAATAGTTAGAAGCCATGAACCTCAGTGGGATCCTCACTATCCCCTACAATGGCCCCATCCCTGACCATTTTCTTCGGATATAGCTCTGACTAAGGAATCATGATACTCGAATTCAATAGCTCTACTTGATCGTAATCATCCTCAAAAGCGCCGAAGATGACTTTAAAAAACCTGTCCATAACCTCATTGACCCTCCCCTACATTATCTTCAGCTTATCTACATGAATCCTAAACTCCTTAGTATAAGAATCCTTCTCCTTTCTTAAATCATCTTTAGCTACAACCAGTTGAGAAGCCATAGTCTCCTAAATAACCTTCACTTCCTCAATGGTCTTGTGTCTAGCCTCTAAAGACGTCCACAACTCATACACCTGAGCAGCCAAGACAGAGGGTGTATTGTGAATAGGCATTTCCTTCTATAGACCAGATAGTCCATCCATTTCTTTCTATAGCGCAAAAAGATTTTACTGCAGCTATGAACAGTTATGGACAACTATGTGTAACACCTCAAAATTTGCCCTCCTCTCTTGGGACTAGCTTAACATATTGCATATCATTTGTAGGTATTTAGGAATTGCATATTGCATATCATGTGGTTACATTGTGCAAGTCATCCTCATAAGTCTTGATCAGAAGATGAAGAGGTTATGTGCAAGCTAGGGTTTCATTAGACTGGTCATTAATCATCTGAGGATGGAAGTCCAAATTAGGGTTTCATAGTTCTCAAGAGGGATTGATCTACATCTTGTTTGAAATTATACATCATCATCATCATGGTCTTGATATAATCCAAGAAGATTCAAGTGATTGATCATACACCTTGAGATTAGGGTTTTGACCACTGGTCAACCCTAATCATCTGCATTGGGCCAATCAGGGCATAGCAAGGAGATGGGGTCTATGATGGATATGGGGATCATTTCATGATTGTATTGAGCCTATGGAGGCTAGGGTTTCATCATTGAGCCATTTCATCAGAGGATTGGGGCTCAGATTGATCAGTGCATTGCCAAATTCATCTATCAGTTGAAAAAGTCAATTGTGGTCAACTGTGCTTGATTTTATGGATTTGGAGGTGGGAGAGAGTTGGATACACTTCATTCATGTTGAAATAAGTTTCACTTGACATGTCAAAGCTCAAGAATGAAGAAAATAAAGTCAGGACAAAAATTGCCAAAAATAGAAAGTGACTTGTAATGGAAGTTTCCAAAAATGGAAAGTTTTTCACCATAAAATTACGTGTCCAAAAAAGCTTCAAATGAAAATTTGTTCAACATGAAAGTTGTAGATCTTGTTCTCACCTTTCCAAAAAGTCCAAGAACTTGAAATTCCCATGTATGGTTGACAAGTTATGGTCCATTCATTTTCCAAAAAGGCCTATAATCAAAGTGGCATAACTTTCACATGGAATGTCCATAATGAGTGATCTTTTTATGAGCAAACTCCATTTCACATGTACTTTCATGGTGCATAATCAAAATTCATCAAAAATGGTCAATGCAAAAGGTCAATTTTCAAGTGCAACAATTAAAATCCAAGGGCAAAATGGTCCAATTTGAGAAATACATGGAATTTTGAGATGAGGATTTTTGCAACACACTCCAAATGCCATTTAGAAGTTGTTTGAGCTGTCACGAGCTGTCATGGTGTAATATTTGGCAAGGGCATTTTTGGACTTGCACTTAAGTTTCACATTACACTAATTAAACAAGTTTTTGCTAATTGAGATTAGTACATTGGATTAAGGGATGGTATAAATGATTAATCATAACAGAATGTTAATCATAATCACAATTCTCAAGAGCTGTAACTAACTTTCCCTCCATTTTCTCCCAAATTCTTCAAGAATCTTCATCAACATTTTTCACCAAAACTCCATCAAATCTCAACCAAATTGCAAAATTCTTTTTGATTCATCTTCCATGAACTTTCATCTCCATCTGTTTTGAGGAATTGTGGTCGAAACCTTGCTGAATCGCGACTGTGCAAAGGAAGATAACAATGGTGATTTGATGATTCTTGCAATTGGAGTTGTTTTGGATCGAGATAGCTATTCCATTCACCTTCCTACACTTTGACACGCATCTGTTTTGCATCATTACACCTTGAAGCTTCCAAATCCATTGCTGCCATCAATCTAAGGTCAGTTTTCGAGTTTCTCTTTTGCTTAAATTGTTTGATGCGTTTTGAAGTTCATTCATCGTAGATCATCGTGCTATGCTTGGTTTTTGATTTGGTTAACTGTAGGTTGAGTTATCACGACTTGAATGTTTGATGCCATTTCTTTTTTTTATCGATCCGAGTAGTATGTTTAGAGTTAGGGAAAATAGATTACATATTCATAATGTACGTGATTTAACGGTCATTTTGATGTATCATTTGTGCATTTTGGTTGAGAAAAGCTCGTAACCGAATCTGGTAGTGGTGAGCTCAAGAATAGCGATGAACATGGAGATTTCTGGAAAAATTTGGTGTTTGATCCGTTTCCTTGTGCTTCCGTTTGAAATACCTGTTTAGCGCCAAATTCGAACCAATCATGTTACGCCACCAAATAATTGAAACGGCTGCGTTTTTGGCCAGGGCGAGATAATTACAAAAATGCCACAGACTTAATTCATTTCTTAATTCTATTTAAATAATTATTTCAATAATTTAATAAACTTACAAAAATCATATAAAATCCATTTTAAGTCCAATTTTAGTGGGAGTTTTTTTGTTAGATTCATAATTTTCTCTAGTTTTTTATAGGTATGATAACTCAAGTTGTGCTTGGTGGATTTTTGACTTTGTCTATTGATCTTTGACTTGTGTGCATTTTGTATATGTTTCACCATTTTTAACATGAAATACTCATACATTATCCAAATTGAATGAAATTTCACATGATGATTCTTGACTCCTTGCTGGTTATTTTGATGTATAGTTTGTGAATTTTGGATCTCTGGTTTGGTAGATATGATGTGTGCAAGTTGAGTGTGACAATTTGTGTCACACTAGGTTAGGTCAATTTCATGAATTTATTTGACATGCCTATGCTTTTCCAATTGATCTCAAATTTTGCATGCTGTGTCTTGTATATGTCTAGTTTCACCATGATTTTTTGTATGAATTGTTGATTCATTTTCCATTTAATTGAGATTTTTGATTGCTGTTTAGCATTTTTAGGGCTTTGTTTGAGTGTTTGTCTTCCAAGTCTTGTGAAATGCTCATACCATATCATATGAATGTGAAATTTGATGGAGTGATTCATAACATGTTTAGATGTAGTTTGGATTTGGTCCCATTCATTTCTTAATTGTTTTCACTGTTTGGCATTTGATTGAATTTGATGCTCATTTTGCTACCATGTGTTGACTTGTTTGGATTTCTGCTGACTTCATGATTTTATTTGCCTGGCTTAGGAATGTTGAATTGCTCCAATTTGTTGTGTGAATGAACATTGATATGTCAAGATTGCATGTGATTTTTTCTGGAATTTTTGATGGAGTTTTCTAATTGATTGATAATTTTCTTCTCTGTTGGCTCATTTTGTGAATTTGTGTGACACATGTTGGCATTTTGCTTGTGAAATTCTCATATTGTATTGGATGAAGATGAAATTTGACATGTGGATTTTAGACACATTATAGGACATTGTGGTTTTGATCCCATTCATTTCGTTATTGTTGTCACTGTTTTATGAATTATTGAAATGGATGCTTGTGTTGATGCCTTGAATTGGCTTGTATAAATGTGTCTGGACTTCTTGATTTTCATTGACCTACTTCCTTTTGTCCAATTGAGCTGAAAATTGACATGCTATACATTGAATGTGTCCTGTTTAGGTGTGAATTTTTGTGGAATTAATTGAATTGTTTTGATATGGATTTGATTGAGATAGTTCTGTTTGGTCATTTGAAGTTGCAAATTACATGTTGGATGCTATTTTGTGCATAAAATGATAATGGTGATTGATATGAGCATGGGACCAATTGAATTTGTTTCTAATTTGTTTGAATGTGATTTTGGATAAATTTCACTTGATGTTTAGGATTTTTTATCCCCTTTGGACCCTAGGCTTGGCCTAGTGGTCTAGTTTCTCACATTTGGTTTGGATTTTCAGGTTGAAATGCAAAAGGCTTAAGGGAAAAAGTGCAAGTTGATTAAATTGAGTTTTGTTTGATGTTGTAAACTAACATTGATTTTGTGTTGTAGGGTTTGATGCTTGAGCTTGAGCTCATGGCTTGCACTTGTGTGCATTAACTTGTTTTGAATGTACAAATTGACTGTTTGACTTTTGCTGTTTATTGTTGGTTTGTCTGAGTACTGATGATACTTGATTGATTTCAGGTACATTTAGTCGCTTACAGTTCTTTAAGAACTTGCTTGTTGCTGCTTGGTTTTATAAACCAGTTGAGGTAGACTCTCTTGTCTCCATGTAGTCTGGAAGACCTGGCTTGTTATTTAGCCAGGCAACTGTCTGAAGTCCTCCTTAAGAGGCGATGTTTGTGATTGTTTACTTTTGTGCCAAGCAGGTAAAGACCTCTATGAGGCAATTGGCGGAACCCAAGGGATATGCAATCTATCCCCCGCTATTCTGTTGAGTCGTCCCTCTGCTCACACCACTGTGTTGATGCATTGGGACACAAACCCAAGATCTTGTACTTTGTACAGTTGTGTCAGAGTCTTGAGCGTAGAAGGGTCCCTCCATTCTGGACCCACGCTCCTTTGTCTAAAGCTCTCCCTGGACAGGGATAAGAGCTGTGAAGTCTAATCTTCACTCACCTTTCATCAGCTTCACCTTAGCCCCTCAATGGCAAGGTTAAGAGCTAATACTACCTCTGTACAGATGACTTACTTCGGCAGTCGAACCCTTTGTTTGAGCCTCACTTCTGACTGGATATAGTGTGTGCTTTATGAATATTTGTTTGAAATGTTTGTTTTATTTTTGATTGATGCTTGCATGCTTGCTTTCTTCCTGGACAGGATTAGCTTGCTGTTGTGCAAGTAGGTAGAAACCACAACATAGGGCAATGATGCATGATAACACTAGGCTCGAGTACAGCTCCCTGGTAGTGTGTCACCCCTTGGTTTCTGGCTAGATTTTCTTTCCCTTTCAGGGGAACTACATCGCCCTGATCCTCGTTCCAGACGAGGTATGTAGGCAGGAGACCGTGCGAGGTCTCTCCGGGCACTTTTTTTTCTTTTTGTGTGTGTTTGCTTGTTATCTTCTTGTGTGTCAGGATATGGATGTAAGCCCAGCGATTGGCTGTCCGTATCCTGATTGTTTGTTTGGTTCGGAAGCCGATGTAAGCCCAACGATTGGCATTCGGGTTCCAGGTTTGCCTGTGGGTGTGTGTGTTTGGTTTGGCGTGCGTGAGCCGAACTACGGCAGCTCTGATTCTCGTTCCAGACGAGATACGTAGGCATAGGATGCGATGTCCTATCGAGCTCCCTTCCTCTTAACCCCACATGTGTTGTCTTCGGTGCGTGTGTGTGTGTGGTGTTTTAGCAACCTTTTCTTTTCTTAGAGCGTGGATCCCGTCGAGTACGACGGACGTGAGGGGTGCTAATACCTTCCCCTTGCGTAACCGACTCCCTTACCCTTTCTCTTTGGTCGCGAGACCATGCTTTTTTCCAGGTTTCTCTGAGCGTTTCCTTTCCCTATCTTGGGATAAATAACGCGCAATGGCGGCTCTGTGTTGTTTTTTTGTTTCAGCCCGCCGATTGTTTTTCGCGGATGCGACACTATGCCATACTTACCCTTGTATAGATCTCTCTACTTAAATGGATTACCCGGATTAAGAAATTCATCTTGATCTACAATTGCCATAAACATCAAGGAAGCGTTGCAGAACATGTGGAATGGGACCTTCAAAATCAACTCAATTTTTTCGGTGTCAAGGAGATTCTAAAGGAAGGCGGGATCTCACCCAGACACACAAGTCTGAGCCTTTTGTAAAATACAGGGTATCAAAGTCTAGAAGATTTTAGGAAACTTAAAAGGAGTATGTGAATTCCCAACACTAATAATAATAAATCTAGTGGGGGGAATCGTCAGACGGCTTGAGCTCGTTACTAGGATTCTCCCCCTAAGAGCATCTAGATCTTGACATCTCTTATTATTGTAGGTTGGAACCCGACCTTCTGGTCCTTTATCTTGATCTACACAAGAAGTTAAATCCCGAACAAGAGGGTTGGGGAAGACTTAGAGGCGGATGGATCCCTAACATCTCTAAAAAATCCCTCAAATTATTCCCTGACAAGAGTAGTGGTGGAAGAAATAGAAGAGGATGAGGTAGCAATCCTGACCCTCATGTTTCTCTCGTCACTGAAAGTTTCCTCCTCTCGTCAACGTCAACAACACCTATTATAACTCAAGTACCAAAACACCATTTCTTCAAGAACTGTTATGAAATTTTTTTATTGGTTATTCTTCACAAACCCAAAAGAGAGCTTTTCTTCAATGACGAAGCTCATGAACCAAACATAGACCTATTTTATTCCCCCAAGAAATAATAAATCGCTTTTATAATGGTTTAGCTCCCAACTAAAATAGTCACTTCCTAAGGAAAAATGATGTACTCAAGAGAAAAATATACTCTTAGTAAATTTACTATCAAGCCCTCACCCAAAACAAATTCATCACTAAATAACTTTTATATGGTTTGCTTTGAGTCAGAGGCGAAAATCAAAAAACAGGCACAGGTTTGTCCATAAACGATAGATCAAGAGCGCGTTCTTCGAACACATAGGGCATTGTAACTGGGTAACCTGGTGTAACACCTCAAAATTTGCCCTCCTCTCTTGGGACTAGCTTAGCATATTGCATTGCATTTCTTAGGACATTAGACATTACATTTTTGCATATCATGTGGAAACATTGAGCAAGTCGTCCTCCTAGGTCTTTATCAGAGGATAAAGAGGTTAAGAGATGCAAGCCTGAGGGTCCTATTGGATTGATCACTAGCCATCTGAGGGTTTGTGCTTCAATTAGGGTTTCTTGGTTCCTCAAGGAGATTGATCATTATCTTGGTTGGAATGGTACATCACCATCATCATGGTCTCATCATCATCACCAAGAGGTTTCATTGTGCCTGATCAGATTCCTTGGGATTAGGGTTTTGACCTCTGGTCAACCCTAATCAGTTGCACGATGCCAGTTAGGGTTTCTTCAAGAAGATGAGGTCTTCATTGAGATGGGGATCATCACATGGTTTTATTGAGCTTGTATAAGCTAGGGTTTCATTTTGGAGCCACTTCATCAAGAGATTGAGGCTCAAATTCATCTGTGCATGGCCAAATCATCTGAAACCCTAAAAAGTCAACAGAAGTCAACTGCAAAGTCAACTGTTGGATTTGGAGGTGGGAAGTGATTAGAAATAATTCATTCATGTTCAAACAAGTCTCATTTGACATTTCAAACATCAACATTGAAGAAAATAAAGTCAGGACAAAACTTTCCAAAAATAGAAAGTGACTTATAATTTGAAATTGCCAAAAATGGAAAGGTTTTCAACTCAAGATTACATCATCAAGAAAGCTTCAAATGAAATTTTGTTGAACATGAAAGTTGTAGATCTTTCTCTCCCATTTCCAAAAAGTCCAAGATCATGAATTTCTCATGTATGGTTGAAGAGATATGGATCAATCATGGCCAAATGAACATGGAACTTCAGACATGCATAACTTTCCAACCAAAAGGCCAAATGGAGTGGTTCTTTTTGAATTGTTCATGTCTTGACATATACTATCCAAAACATACATCATATGGCATGCATTACATTCACATAAATATTTGAAAATTCAATGCATTTTTGGAGGGAAAAATAGAATTTGAAATGTGTGCATTATTTGAACATCGTACCATCACCATTGGCTCCAAAACATCATTTTGAGTGAAATCAAGGCCAAATTCGTACTGTTTATCCATGCATTTTTATGCATGAGGTGAAATCCCAATTTTGCCAAAACACCTCGAAACTTAATCCATTTCATTAGCACTTGGTTTAACTTAATTAATCATGATTAGTGAAGCATATAAATAGAAAATCCTAACAGAATTCATCATATTTTCCAATTCTAGATCTAGAATTCTCAAAGTCTCTCAAAATTCTCTCTCATTTTTTCTCCAAATTTCTTCACATCTCATGCATTTTTCTTGATCAATTCATCATCTAGTATCATTATGGAGCAAGATTGAACCAAGATTCAAGTGATTTCGTGTAGTTTGAAGCATATCCAAAGCTTGAGTTCATCAATGGTGAAAGCAAAATTCTGTGGATTCGAGCATAATTGGACCTCAATCTCCATTCCAAACACTTGTACAAGCTTGCTAGAGGAAGGTTGAAGCATTGCACGGCCTGGAACACACGAATTACAAAGTTGCACTTCAAGATGTCAAAAATTCGTGTCTCTTATTTCTTAAAATTGTTATGTGAATCTTGTAGATCTTGCAATGCTTGTGATTCTGAGCTTTGAACCACTGAATTCCATGCATTATTGAACAAGTTATGTTGATTTAAAGTTTCATGTGAAAAACTTAATTTTATCGATTCTCTTTGGATATGATGTTATATGCTTAGCCATTAGTTGATTCTTGTTATGCATTGAAAGATCTAGCTATCCATGTGCTCAATTTTAAGAACTGAGAAAATTATTCTTGATGGTTGTTGGGGTTTACTGTTCATCACGTGCATTCTGGATAAGATGATGATGATAGTTTTAGGCAACGGTTTTCATGATTCCATAGACCACGCTAAACCGTTCCCATAGGCCATGCTAAACCGTTCCCTAATATTTTGCTAGCGCTGGACGTTCATTGGCTGCATGGAATTGCCATGCAGCGCGCCCTTTTGGATTTTGAAAAGGCCCTGGGTTCGAGTCCAGCTTTTGGCATATTTCCAAATGGCTTCACATTTATTTCACTTCCCTCCATCGCATGTTCATGTATGCTTCACTCATGATTTTTAATTTTTCTTCAACTTTAAAAAATCCAAATAAATAGGATAATGATCCAAAAAATGTGAGGATTTTTGCATTGATTTTCTTTTTCTCTCTAGTTTTTTATCAACATTTTTTCGTAAATTGTGCCTCACTGGATTTAATTTTGCCCTAGGGTTTGTGTACATGTGTGCATTTTGAACATCGCTTTGCCATATGCTTTGTGAAATGATGGTTGTTTATCCAATGCCTATGAAACTTGACATGCTTAAACTAGACATCTTGCTGGACATTTTGGTGTTGAGTTTGCATTTTTATCAATTGCCATTGCTGAGTTATGATTTTTCTAAGTTAGGTGTGACAATTTGTGTCACACCTTTGCTTGTCCAATTTGATTGATGCATTTACCATGCCAAATGATCTCCAAATATTCTGATTTTTTGTATGGTGCTTGATATGAATGTTGTGAATGCTCATGATTTTTGTGGAATTTTTGGATTGATTTCTGATTTGATTGAGATTTTTCTTGCTGGATGATCATTTGTGAACTTTTGAAGTGTCTTGATCTTAAATCTTTTGTGAAATGCTTGTGCTTTATCCTATGAATGTGAAATTTTGCCCACTCTTTCTAGACATGTTAGAGGTTATTTTGGCTTTGGTTTGAGGTTTTTATCAATTACCATTTCTGTTTTAGGCTTGTGCTAAGTTGATGTATCAAGTTGTGTCACATATGTGCTTGATTTTGCTTGCCTTGACTTGATGAATTTGATTACCATGCCTAATCATGTCCAAATGCTCAAATTGTTTGTGTGATGATCATGTTGTATGTTCTGTTTACTCATGATTTTTCCCAAAATTATTTGAATCATTTTTGAATTAATGTGCATTTATTCATTCTGTTGTCACAATGTGGTTGCAACTTGTATACCTTGTCATGTTTGGTTCATGAAATGAAATTGGTGAATGATATTGAGATGAGACCTTTTGGATGATGTTCTTAATTGATTGAAGTTGATTCATGTCAATTTTCATGTTCTGTTTTGAATTTTTTCTCCCTCTTTGACCCTAGGCCTTGACCTAGTGGTTTGTCTCATCTTTGAGCTTTGATTTCAGGTTAAACATCCAAGTTATATGGTTCATGATGCAACCTCACTTGAGCATTTGATGCTTGCTTTTGACTACTAACATTGTGTGTTTTGTAGGGTTGTTAACTCATTTGAGTTTGACTTGTTGGCTTATGCCTTTGCTCATTGGGTTTGACTGTTGATATTCATGTTGTCTGTTTGACTTTTTGACTTGTATACTGATTGAGTTAGATTTTTTACAGGTACATAAGTTGCTTAAGTTCTTTTGAACTTGCTTTTGCTTTTTCTTGGTTGCTTAAGCATTGAGGTATAACTCTCTGACTTCATGTAGTCTGGAAGAACTGTCCTGTTACTTGGGCAGGCACCTGTCTGAAGCCCTCCTTAAGAGGCAATGCTTGTGTTTGTTTATTGTTTTGCCAAGCAGGAAAAGACCTTTGATAAGGCAATTGGCAGATAAAAGAGATGTGTAATCCATCTCCTGTTATTCAGTGTGTCATCCACTTTGCTCATACACCATGTGTTGATGCATTATGGATATTAACCCAAGATCTTTGTTGAGTCAGTCATATGTGGAGAAGAGTTCCAACTTTCTGAACTCCCACACTTTCATTTGTCTGAAGCTCTCCCAGGCCAGGGATAAGAGCTATGAGGTCTTACCCTCACTTCCCATTTCATCTGCTTCACCCTAACTCTCAATGTTAGGGTTAAGAGCTAACTACACCTGATTCCAGTTGGCTTGTGTTGCACAGCCTAACCTTGTGTGAGCCCACTTTGTTTGTATATAGTGTGTGCTAATTGTGTGTATGTTTGCTTTGCTTGTGTTGTTTAGGATAACTTGCTGCCTGTGCAAGTTAGATAGAAACCTCAACCTAGGACCATTGTGGATTGCATGATAACTATTAGGCTCGAGTCAGTCTCCCTTTTAGTTTGTCATTTCCCAGCCTCTGGTTAGGAGAAAGTTTCTCCCCTGCTAAGGGGAACTACGTTGCCCTGATCCTCATACCAGATGAGGTACGTAGGCAGGAGGTCGTACGAGATCTCTCCGGGCACCCTTTTTTCTTTTTGTGTGTGTTTGCTTGACAGTTATTAGGCTCGAGTGCCAGACTCCTTATTAACTTGTCTGTTGGTTCACCTTCCTGTGTGTGTTAGGATATGGATGTAAGACCAGCGATTGGCAGTCCGTATCCTATTGGTGTTTGTTTGCGTGGAGTCTGACGTAAGCCCAGCGATTGGCAGTTGGTTTCCTGTGTGTGTTTGTTGGTTCAGAGTCTGATGTAAGTCCAGCGATTGGCATTCGGTTTCCAGGTTTGCCTGTTTGTGTGTTTGTTTTGACGTCTCAGCGTCTGTGTGTGCGTTTTGTTTCGGCGTGCGTGAGCCGAACTACGGTAGCTCTGATTCTCATTCCAGATGAGATACGTAGGCATAGGATGCGATATCCTAGCGAGCCCGTTCCCCTCTTCTCCCACCTGTTGTTTCCGGTGTGTGTGTGTGCATTCTTTTGAGCAGCGTTTAGCAACCTTTCTTCTATTCTTTTGAGCGTGGATCCCGTCAAGTACGACGGATGCATAGGGGTGCTAATACCTTCCCTTCGCATAACCGACTCCCGTACCCTGTAATCTCCGGTCGTAAGACCATTTCCTTTCCAGGTTTACTTCGAGCGTTTCCTTTCTCTCTTTTGGGATAAATAACGCACGGTGGCGGCTCTGTTTGTTTTGTTTTAGCCCGCCGGTTGTTTTTCGCGGATGCGACACCTGGAAAGAAGTTCTTAACTTTCCCAGCATGTGACATTGCAGTCGGGTAAGGCCCAAATATTTCCATTGTTTACTTATTTCTTTTTCTGATTGTATCCATGCATTTGTAATATCTAGAATTTTCATTTTATATGTTTTAATTAGCTGATATGATAAACACACATATAGGTAGTTGTTTGTGAAAACTATACAACCTTGTAAACCACTATTGCATGATAATTGATATCCCTTGTTAACCAATTTTATCCTTAACCTTTACTTCAGCGACTTAGCCAATTGTGAACCTTTGAATTGAAAGATAAAATCTTCCCACCCTCTTTGGAGTTAGGTAGATAGATTTCATTCCCAATATATGTTAATCACTAAGTTCAGAGTTGCTCTTGGAAGTTGGTAACATTTAAGTTTGGGGTTGGGGTACTAGAGAAATTGTTCAAATAAAAAGAAAAAGAAAGTAAAAAAGATAAGATGTAAAAAAGCGACATTTAAAAAAATGAGAAAGAAAAGAATAGGATCAAAAATAAGAAAAATATCTAGTACCCAATACTAAAGAAAGAGTGATATGAAATGAAGAAGAAAATAAAATGACAAAGAGGTACCTAACTCCAAGGTTTAAGTTGATTATCCCAAAATTATCCTACCCTGACATAAGTTAAGTTACAACATTAAAAGTCCTTAAATGTGTGGGTTTAAGTATGATTTGATTGATTTTGCAGATGACTTACAAATTCATCGATTTTTAATTTTGTATGTTGATTGAGTGAACACCTTTGCTATTGAGTGAATAATAGTGAGTAGAGATAGGCAAAATACTGGTGTAGGAAGAACTGATCTGAGTTAATCGGATCACAGCAGGGAATAAATGTCTTGATCCAAAAAAGTAAGTGGCATTCAATTGGTAAGGTTTGTGATTCATTTCTGACAAAGTTTCAGTGTGCAGACATGTTACTTAAGGACAAACAACAGTTCAAGTTTGGGATTGTGATGACATGCCGTAATTGCACGTCATTTAGCAAGAAAAATTGGACTAAACATGAGCAAATTAGAAGTAAAAGTGTGGAAAAAACATGGAAAAGTCACAAAAGGTGAATAAAATGACTTAGTGTGAAAATTGGTGAAGAAATGAGCAAAAACATACTGTATTATTTTGGAACTCACGCGCCCACATCACCTCATAACGCGATAGTGTTGCTGACATCATTGCTCAATGCACCCGCGTTGCTCTTCAGCACGACCATGTTAGAATATTTTCCTGACGCATTTTTTATGGCTTTAAAAGGAGAAAGTGGAGGAGAAAATGATTTGATTCCTAAGATAGAAAAATGGCGTATTTGAGCGATTTTAGGATTTTTGAAGACCGTTGAAGACATTGGAGAGCTTTCTATTTGGTGATTCTTCACGCTCTTCGAATCTACACGTATGGTACTGATTAATTTCAACATGAGTAGCTAGATTTCTCTTAGGTTAGGTCTTATTTGATTATGAACCTATTTGTATTTGATTGGGACATATGATCGGATGGTGTTAATGCAATTGTCTTGACTCTCTATTATTATTCAGTTATAAATTATGTCCATTGCCTATTGTTTGTTATGACATTTGATTTGATTTTGATAAGTAATGACTACTGACCCTAGGGATATACATTAACTGTTGAACTCGCTAATTGACTAGAGATAGGATAGTTAGGGATTGTGACTTTGAGATCAACGTGTTCTATTTCCTAATCTGATGGTACAATTGGCCTGAGAGATCATAGAATTGATGCTTAGACTTGTGAGTTACACACCAAGAGATTGGGTGTAGCGGGAGAGTTAGTACATCATGAACTCTGTAGTCTATGTATGTTTGTTAATGCGAGTTTGATCAATCAAGTTGAAATAAGGGATTCTGATAATAAGACTTAACCACCTTCATCATCATTGCTATTAGAACTTATATCTTGTGTTTTCGACCTAACAATTCTTAAATACCCCCTGTTTATTGTTTTTACTTACATCGCCCAACATCCCTTGTTCTAAATTCGCAATCCCTGTGGAAACAAATTTATTTTATTACTTTGATTACAATTTTAGTATACTTGCTAGTAAATTGTCACCAGTTTCCATTTTAAAAGGTGCCACAAAACACATTAGAAGCTTCACATTTTTTTCCAACATTGAACACGTAGTTGATGTTGTCACTCCTGACCCGCATACAACTGCTTTACCCTAATTATTACCTTTTCATGCATATCATAACATATTATTTTGCATCATGTTAATTATTGATCTTTTGAATATTATCAGATGCTATAGATTTAATGTGTAAGCTTAGGATTGCGATGTATCAAATGTTGTTCTTTTGAATCAAATTCTATTTAAAGAATTTTAAGTCCCTCTGTCTAAAATGGATTTGGTTATCTTGTAATCGATTTGCAATAGAAAGAATCATATCTTTGGTGATATCCTGTAATACTCTTGTTGGATTAATTTATTGAGAAGCTTCCAAGCTATTTTCATGTTGTGTTTTGCTTCCGTATATTTTAAAATATCTAATTTTGTTTTATGGGACCTAAAATGTTTTTAAAGTTGACTTTTTGGAGATAGGTCTATTCAACCCCCTCCCCCTCTAAATATTTTGGGTCCATATTCTCACCCAACAACATCATCCTTCACTTCATCCGTTTTAATATCATCCTTCACTTCATCTTCTTTAACATTCATCCTCACAGTAGATTTCAGAAACATATCCAGGTGCACCATATATAATACCAATTATAACAGAAAATGGATCAAAAACTCAAAGTATCAGACAACTCAAAAGATGCACCTCCGGAACACATGAAACACAGTATGGAGATGCATATTTGGACTCAACGTTATTTTTTCAACTCAAAAACCAGATTATTGCAAGGAATAAGGGGTGAAATGAATGGTTTTATCTTAAATTCTAGCATCTTTTGCTCTCTTTGACGTGATAAAATACAAGAATGATATTTCAGTGTTAAAAAGTTGATTGAGAATGGAAGAATTTTTTTAAGGGTTTTGAGAGTGAAGTTAAATTAGATCATGAGGAAGAAGAACATGTAAGGTGGTGTTTTATTCAATTTCTCGATTGACATTTATGGATATGCATATCCAGAATTGTCACTAAGTTGTTAAATAAACATGCTTAGTGAATAAAAACACCATAAATGAGTACATGGGGTTTTATGGAGATGCATATCTGGATTCACCCTAGAAAATATACACAGATGCATCTTTGAAAAATATTTTGGCAAAAATGGAGTGGTTGGATGAAATACGAGGACTGATGTGATTTTAGGTGCGTTCGAAGATGTATCTCTAGAAACCGGTAAGACCATTTTTGCGTTTTCAAATGTGTGGGGCGCAGCCCATGGGCTGGGGTGAGTATTTCCCAACTGTAGTTAAATATTTTATTTTGGGAATTGCTAATCCCACCTATGTGGTGAAAAAAACCCCTATGAAAATACGAAAATGCCCATCTAATTTCAGAAATGCATTTCCGAACGCATCCTAAGCCTCACCAAAACACGCCATAACTGAGTCTCACCCCATATTGTTTCCAAAATTTATTTGGAAGATGTATCTCCAGACCTACTCCATGTACAACCCATGAACTCCTCACTGAAATGCCCTCTTTTAACATAAACTGTTTCAGAGATGCATCTTCGTATTCACCCCAAAATAGAATTCGGAGATGCATCTCTGTATGCACACCATACAACAATTATTGACATTGTTTTAGAGATACATTGATGTAATTGACGATGCGTTATTTATATACTATCATATGCAATTTTATATAAATTAAACCATACACTTTCAGAATAATATGAAAATGACATATATAAATTAATAAATCTAGAGTACACAATAAAGTCAAAATAAAATACAACTGATAATAGTGTTCCTAATACAAATACTATATACTACTGAATATGTCGTACTCAGGCTCTCTGTTCCTACGTCGCCTCATATACTACAGTGACTCTCGTGCCTCATCCATGATAACATCTAGAATGTCCCTCACCTTAGAGTCATCCGAAAAGAGTCCTCTATCTATACCTAATTGGCCAATCTCCTTTATACTACAATATCTAGGAAAAACATCAACAACATGATCTTCCCTAGCCTGCTCCTCCTCAAGTATCTCCTGGTGAATTAGCCTAGGTGGATCTCTCAAAGAATCTGGTGTCATATAAGAATGTGACACCCGAAAATACCATCGGATGTAGCCGTGTGCATCACTCTAGTTGCAAGGAGCTATGGTACTTCGTGCCTCCTATAGTACTAGATGATTACCAGTATTATCAAACATGGTATCCATATCTCTATGTGTCATAGCGAGAGGAGCAAACTCAGAAGGGTCTCTAGGAATAAACTGCATGTAGCCAAAATTATGCATGATGCGTTCATGCAGACGAGAATACGTCAGACGTGAACCACAATTCAACCATCCATAGTAGAAGGCTATATCGTCAAAGGGATGTATCTCATAGTGAGTCACGTAAAAATGGAAGTGTATATCCTCTACTACCAAGTGTTGAAGATACACTCTGTATGGCTCTGTTACTGGATTCCTTATGAGCAGAACGAATGCAGAAGTACATAGTATTTCCTCAATGTATGTCAAAACACATGACCAACCAAATATGTGTGAGAAGTGATGAAGGATCCAAGTCTTAAAATAGTACATATGAATAATTAGTAATGGCGTAACAAATGTGTTATGAAAATGACACACAAACACAAAAAGATGCAAAAGTATTACCGTCAACAGTGTGATAGTGCATGTCATTTGTTTGGTCTTCCACATACAACCTTTAGGTAATTTGGAGTACAGGTAGACAAAACAAGCGCCCCCAATTATACTCATGGATCTTCTTTAAGTCATTGAAGTATCACATGTTGACCACATCCACATAAGTGGCACTCTTGTCCACAAAGGTGTACGTGCCAGGAAAATACAACATGTATGCGCTCAGAGTGTATGCTCTATGTTGCACATCCTGGTCATCATCAATAACGATCTCCTTTACTGCATGAAGCTACTATGTATACAATCTCTATAGGAATCAAAACCTGATATGAGCCCCCCACGTGGCTTTTAACTCCTGCAGGGCATCCCCTGGGTCAACTCCTAGATAGTCTACCATCATCTCTAGAGGGTTATCTCACTTAATCTTGTCGTGGTCTAACACTCTCCCCCTGATCGAAAGACGTTGCAAGCATGAGACATCGTCATGTGCGATGGGCATCTCACCGTGTGGAAGATGAAAAGATGAAGTCTTCGAGTGTTATCTCTCTGCAAACACAAACAACATCCCATGATTAACCATAACATAACCGATCCTACATGAGTCTCATAACCCAGATAGTTGCATCATATCCTGAAACTAATGCTCATCAGGATGCAGCAGACCAATAATATTTCAGCCATGGTTGATGCATTTTAAAGCATCACGGTCCTGAAAAAATAAAACATCATTGGAAACTTTAAATATTATAACAAACATGATTTTCAAAGAATGAATACAACTAAGTTTTACCTCTCCATCCCAGACATATCTTTCCGTATGGTCCGAGTATAGAGGCATCAACGATAAGTCTGATAGACCACCTCCAAACCCCTAGGGTGCCTAGGGTGCATCTGAAGCCTCAGGTACCTTGAATGCCTTAGTAGATGACACATGTCTCCTATGGAAAGACGAAGGCAGAGATGCATGAGCTTCAGCAATTGGCGCTTTTTCATCAACCAGGCTATAAATGATGGGTGCCTGTGATGATCGAGCTATTTCCCTCTGAATCAATGCATGTTGCGCAACTCTGTCGTGCCTCAATCTATCTTGATTATCAACCATCATGCATATAACTAAACCACACAAGCATTATACATATGAAACACAATGAGGTCAACCCCAAAAATACAGACCGATAAATTCCCGAGATGCATCTCCAGATTCTAGAAATCAAAACATTAGTAAATTCTGGAGATGCATCTCCGTAAGGTTTTGCAACATATAAAAAGGTTAATGACGGAAGTGCAGTCCATGCCAACATTCACGAAGATGCATTGATCATTTAAACTACCTATCAAACACATTGTTCATATAAATAACATATATAAACCACATATTACATAACCTAATACTCAATTTCTACAAATGTATATAGAAATAAAAAAAAAGTTTAGAAAAATCAAAAACTTACAAATTGTGAGTTTAATTTGAAGTTAAGTGAGCTCTTTGATCGATTCGATGTTGATGGAAGAAGCTTTGAAGTGAGTTGAATGAGTTTAAAAGAATGTGAGTTGAGAGAGTTTGAGACTTGAGAGGTTTAGAAAGTATGTTGATAAGTGAGGAATGATAAAGGGTATGACACTTGTTGGTTAAAACAACATCTTGAGATGCATCTCTGTAAATCACACAAAGATACATTTTCATAATATTTTTTTGCATAGCCTTAGGGTCTGATTCAAGAACAAATATGTTTTGGGGTGTGTACGAAGTAGGGATGTCAATGGATAAGATCTGGGTAGGATACTATAATACACATCTCCATACCTGTATTTTTAAAAAGTACTCGTACCTACCCCCATACCCGCGTGGATAACACTTGAGTGCTCATACCCATACCCTATAAGTACCTATATACCCATATGAATTACCCATAGTTTAGTTTAAAAAAAATATAATTTTCACTATTTATATTTCTCAATAGAAAAGCAAAAATATGATTGTTAGTATATAATAAAAACATATTAGTTAAAAATACAAAAGACCATCAAAATACCTAACAAGTAAAATTATTTAATTAAATATAAACTCAACACATTGGTCTCAAACTATAACATAATATAACTTAATAAAGAAACTAAAAGCGACTTCAAATGCATCTAACTTATATGGAAAGTGTTGTTGCTCTACAAGACCTACTAAAAATAATAAATTAAGTCGGATTAGTTTCATATTTCAAAGTTAATAAAACATAAAACTTTAATAAAAAATATAACACAGATATATTATTTTATCTCAACATCTGGATTAGATTCTCCAAAAGATTGCGATCATTTATCTTTAAAGTCAATATATTGCTTTGCTCCAACAATACCAATAAAAATTATTACATAAATAAGAAAATAAGAATTAAAATTACAATTTATAAAAACAAAATTAACTATAGAAATAAGTGTTTTAAGAAATGGCCAATCACTAAATTGAAAGGAGTTGAACTTTTTCACACTCACTTTTCAATTTCTTCTTCTGTGATCGTAAAGGCAACATCCAGAAATCTTTCTCTTTCCTCTAACCTTTTCCTATCAACGTTTTTTCTTTTTCTTTCTTACTCTGCTGGTATGATTGTTGTTGCTTTGTGAATGTACATGTTCCTTATTCTTGTTTCATTAATCTGTCTGTGAATCATAGATTTTGACTTGTGTTCATTATTCTACTTGTTTAAGGCTATGTCGAAATCAGAAGCAGTTGAGATAGGTATGAATAAGAAGCCGAAAGGCGAAGGTGTTAAGGTATTCAATTTCAGTTCAACTATATATCTAAATTTAGTGTGATGTGATGTTAAATAATTAGTAATGGTTAGTTTTGTGTCGCTAAATTGGTTATTAAAAATTCAATGTTACATATTTGCCTCGTCAACAAAATTGAATGGGCATTGTTATTTATATTTAAATGAAAATGATTAATGTGATAAGTTTTGAAATTACGAAGGATTTGATCGATCTTTTACAAAATTATGAAAAGAAGAAGATATTAAACTTAAAAATAAATAGGTAGAGTAAAATTGTTTGAATTTAAAATATGAAATTATGAAGGATCAAATTGATCATTTACAAAATTATGAGATACAAATGAATTCAAAGTATAAGATAAAAAAAAAAGAGATATCAAGCTTTAAAAATAAATAGGTAGAGTAAAATCATTTGAATTTAAAATATGAAAATTAATTTTGTAAATAAATTTAAACAAGAAACCAATACTTTAGTTAAACATTTGAAAATTAATATATAAAGAATGCTTAAGCAAGGAGACTGGCTTGCAACTTTTCTATTTGTTTTTTGATGTAAAAAGGGTTGATAGCGCTTATGAAGAGGGTAATGTATGATATTAGGGTGAGCCTTTTATTGGTGGGTCAAATTGATATGCCAATTTCACTAACTTTTGTATCACGCAACTTAAACCTAGAAATATTTGGATCCTTAAAACGGTTTTGATAGGGTATCAATGGAGTATGAATTTAAGGCTAATTTCTAGAAAAATTGTCTGTGGAAATCAATGTTCAAGAATATTTTTTTATGATTGAATTAGACTTTTAAAATTGCGAGATTATAGGAGTTTGAGTTAAGTATTTTGGCTTACTTGTAAGGAGGAGTCCTTTGAGAATGTAGACTTGGAAAATGATTTTGAAAAGTTTATAACATAAGAAATACGTTAGTATTAGGGTGGGTATTATATATGTTTCAAAAAGGATCAAACCGGAAAGGATTTTCAAAAAAGAATGAGAGAAGAAGAACAAAAAAAAAAGATAGAAACTTATTTGTTAAAGAGAAATATTATTGAGTGAAGTTGTTGTGATTTACATCATATAATGTCTTTATATAGGCAATTAAAGTTCAAACCCAAAATTATACAAAACGACTCAAACTAAAAACATACACAATACAAAGTACATTGAATGTTATCTTTCAACATAACATTGAATTACACCTTCTAACAAACCCCATAATTCATATTCTCGAGACATCTCGCCCTGATGTTTCTCTTCAACTCGTCAAACATGTCTTTCTTCAAGGATTTTGTGAATATGTCAACTAGTTGCCATTTTGTCTTACAATACTCAAGTCCAAGTTTTCCTTTTTTAACTTGATCCCTCACAAAATGATATCTTCTCTCTATGTACTTACTTCGACCATGACACACTAGATGATTCACCAGATCGATAGTTGACTTGTTATCAACAAACAACTTCATTTTCCTAGGTTCCATTATCTTAAGCTCTTTGAGCAACATCTCTATCCGTGTTGCTTGACATGTTGCATATGACGCGGCCACGTACTCAACTTCACATGATGACAAAGTCACAGTGCTTTGCTTCCTTGAGCTATTCTTGTCTTGGTCTCCATTAAAATCTAAATCAGTGTAGCCATATGCCTCTGCATTTTTGTTGGTCTTCTTCTGTCTTGGCATCAGCATAGCATGATCAATTATACCTTGTGTATCTTAACACCCTTTTAACTGCAGTGATATGACATTCTTGGGGTTTCTCCATGAATCTTCTCAACAGTACGACACCTTGATAGATATATGGCTTGGTATTGCAAAGATACCTTAAGGATCTAATAATTTGCTTATACAGTGTCACACTCACAAACTCATCATCAGTCTCATTCCTCAACTTTGCTCTAGTTTCTAATGGCGTAACAACTGCATTATAGTTGTTCATTTTGAACCTCTTCAAGATATCTTAGGCATACTTCTTTTGGTGCATGAACACTCCTTCACATGTGTCTTTTAACTCCATCCCTAAGATATATGACAAATTCCCTAGGTCAGAAATTTCAAATTACTACATTAGCTTTGACTTGACTTTGTTTTATCTCTGCTTCATCTGCACCTCTAATCACCAAGTCATCTACATACGGGCATATGATGATTCGACTAAGCCTGTCTGCATAATTGACATACACTCCATCTTCAGAGACATACTTTGTGAAACATGCTTCGATCAGGAAGCTATATATTCTCTTATTCCAAGATCTTGGGGCTTGCTTCAAACCATATAGAGCCTTCCTCAATCTGTACACCTTTAACTCATGCCCTTTGATTTCGAACCCTGATGGTTAATTAACATAAACTTCTTCCTCCAAAGGTTCATTCAAAAATGTTTATTTTACATCCAACTGATGTATCATCCACCCTTTGTATGTTGATGTTGACACAACAATTCTAATTGTTTCCAGCCCCTCAACAGGTGCGTAGACTTTCTTAAAATCAATACCAGTTTTTTGCCGAAAATCTCTCACCATTAGTCTTGCCTTATGCTTGGAAATTTCACTGTTTGAACTTTATTTTAGCTTGTAAACCCACTTCACATCAATTGGCTTCTTGATGGACTCTTCAACAAGCCCCTAGGCCTTGTTCTTCTCGAGTTCCCTGAGTTCTTCTTTCATGGATGCTAACCAATTCGAGTCATTCATGGCTTGATCCAAATTTATTGGTTCTGCTTTAGCCATCACCATTTCTTCTTCTATTAAGTCACAATCTGTATTGACTGCTTGATATATAAATATCTCATATCCAGCTAACCTTGCCGACTCAGTTCTTCCTCTAGTCAATCTTCTAACATTATGTTCACGTGGTTCTTCATTTTGATTGGTTGGGACTTCAGTTTGATGGTCTTCTTCAAACACAATTGTAACTGTACCTGATTCCTGTCGAACTGACCCATGACTCCAATCCCACTCTTTCCTTTCATCCACTAGAACATTTCAATTGACCACACATTTATCATCATTTGGTGAATATAACTTGTATATGTTAAATATATAATTCTTCATGTCGAAATAGTGTGTGTTCGATAAGAGTCGAACATAGTCTGTATTAACTCTATTTAACAGAAATTCAAATACAACTTATTGAAGCATGTAGTCGAAGCATGTAGATGTTGAAGGAGTCAACCTCGACAGAGTCAAAGAAGATCGACTTAGCTTAGTTTTAGTTAAATTAGTTATTTTGTGATTATTTTGAGTGTAAGTAATCTCATCTATGAATAGAGAGGAACTATATTTCATTTAAAAGAAGTTTTGTAAGTAGTTTTGTAGTAGCCTTGTGTAGCTTTCAGAAATCACAGTTGTGATTAATACACATTCTAACAGACACTTAGACTGTAGTTTTCACATTAATACAATCTTCTTATTCTTCCTCTATAGTTTCTCTTTTCTCTTATTTTCAATATCTCATTTCTTCTTTCAATTCTCTGTGTAGTGTAGAATCATCTCGCAACTAAGGAGTGATTGTTTCATCTGAGTAAAGGGTGAAGAACAAAAGGTGTGGTCAATCTGAAATATTGATTATTGTTCATCAAGATTGATTTGGTTAACTTCAAGATTGGAGTTTTTCTAACATCTGTTATCTAGAGCACTGGCTGTGTGATCTTTGGAACACATTGAATCACGATAAATCATCAGAACGGGCATTTTCCAACTAATCTTCCAATCTTGAATGGTAAGAATTATGAGAATTTGTGTAAAGAGATGGAGGTTGATTTCTGTTATCAAGATCTTTGAGATCTTGTAAATAATGGAGTAACACCAATTAGAGATAATGCTATGAATAAACAAAAATTTACACACAAAGTTTTGAATAAGAAAGATTATAAGACTCTCTTTTTAATCCATCAATGTGTTGATCCAGACAACTTTGAAAATGTTAGTGATGTAGATTCAACGAAGGAAGCATGGGACATTCTGGAGAAATCATTTGGAGGTGATGAGTGTAACACCCTTCTAAAATACCCCAAATATTTAATTAAAATAACAATATATCAATCAGAGTAATTATGCAATTAAGGGTGTCACACAATCATTTCACACCATTCACCATAATAACTGTCATGCTCTTTTATTAATTCAAAAACATAAAGCATTTGCACAATACGCAGCGGATAGAAATCAAATCAATCATGCAAAACATGTAACACATTACATGTAAAATGGTTCACAACCAACAATAAAACATTTAAAACATCCCATCCCGATGTTACATCTACCAGAGCATGACCCACTAAGGAACTACACTAGACTCCAAGCACTAGCTTCTACTCAATCACTGCTCGTTACGTGAAAAATAGTTGTAAGGGTGAGTTCCTCAATCGATATAATAAGCATTATAAAATATCATGTAATGCTAAGTAATTTAACACATATCATCACCCTAATCAGATCACACATTCAGCAACGGCAACATCAACTCATAATCATAATCATACTCAACACCAACACCAAACAACACGTATAATATTGGAATACATCCATTCATATTATACGCCATACATACATTATGCAATGAGACTCCATGCATGCGGTACCGACTATTCGTGAACATATAGTTCAACCTCACCGATCAAATCTAGATACGGCTACCAAGCTCACTAGTCCCACTCATTTGAGACCTAGTGACTCACTCACTAATTCCTCACCATGGGAATTAGCTACCACCCCAAGGGCTATGATATGCACGCTAATCACCTAGCATGCAAACATCAACAACAATTCCACAATAATTCACTCACTAATTCCTCACCATGGGAATTAGCTACCACCATAAAGGCCATAATATGCACGCTAAATCAACTAGCATACAAACATCAACAATCCACAATGGACATATGCTCACACTCTAAGCCATAAAACAGTCCATTCCACAATTTCATACATGATAGATACATTCACCACATTATGCATATCATGTCATACCACATAATCAATCACAGCATTTAGCACACTCTACTAATACCTATACTACTCAAAACAACGGAAAATGATCCCTACTCTATCATACATCAGCTAAATTACATTACTTAGCTGAACAACCAAAACTGCACAACAACAGCACAGAAAAATCACAATCCTGCCCATACGCGTATGGCCCAATTCTCAGCCAATCCCATACGCGTACCACCTATCTCATACGCGTATGCTACGCGTACCACTTCCCCATACGCGTACCAACAGAGACCAAACCACGTTCAAAACATCATCTTCCTCATCCATACGCGTAATGCCTAGTGCCATACGCGTACCAGACCATCTCATACGCGTATTGCCTAGTGCCATACGCGTATGACCAGAAACCAGATTTCCAGATCTGCTATGGTTTTCTCTGCTACGAGATCTCCCAATTCCAACCTCTTACAATTCAATTTTACACAGTAATCGTTCATATCATCTAACACGAATTATCCCCTATTCGATTTCACAAATTCTAACATTTTTACATCTAATTCCTACGAATTCCCTTCAATTATAATCCAATTTTCGTTCATCCAATATTTCACAATTTCATCATGCATCATTCCAATTAGAGTCAAATCAATGGTTTATCACTACCCATTACATGTTATCCCATAATACCCATTAATCGACGATAAACCCCCCCTTACCTGAATTAACCCGGAAATCTTTAAGCTCCAAGCTTTTCTCTTCTCCAACCTTCTTCCTCTTGCTCTGTCTCTTTGCCCTTTTCCTCTTTTCAGCCGCTTCTCTGCTTTTCATGTAAAACCCTTTCTTTACCAAAAATGGACTCTTTTTCTTATTTCCAACTTATATATTTTCCAATAATTATTATTCCAATAATAATAATAATAATAATAATCCAATAATTCCAATTATTTAATTAAATTAATAAATATAATATTAACTTAAATTAAATAATTATCTTATTTTTATCGGGGTGTTACAACTCTCCCCCACTAAAAGAGTTTTCGTCCTCGAAAACATACCTCAAGCGAATAACTCTGGATAAGACTCCTTCATCTGGCTCTCAAGTTCCCAAGTCACATTACCACCTGCTGGTCCTCCCCAAGCTACCTTTACCAAAACAATCTCTTTACCCCGCAACCGCTTCAACTCTCGATCCTCGATCCTCATAGGTGATGTTTCAACAGTCAGGTTATCTCTCACCTGTACATCATCTACTTGGACCACATGCGACGGATCAAGAATGTATCTCCTCAATTGAGACACATGAAAAACCTCATGCAAATTCGCAAGTGACGGCGGTAAAGCGATACGATAGGCTACCTCTCCTATCCTCTCCAAAATCTGATAAGGACCAATAAATCGAGGTGTCAACTTCTTCGACTTCAAAGCTCGACCAATTCCAGTTATCGGAGTAACACGAAGAAACACATGATCTCCCTCTTGAAACTCAAGTGACTTCCTCCTCTTGTCGTGATAACTCTTCTGACGACTCTGAGCAATTCTCATCTTCTCCTGAATCATCTTAATCTTTTCCGTAGTTTGTTGAACAATCTCCGGTCCAACCACAGCACTCTCACCGGACTCATACCAACATAAAGGTGTCCGACATCTCCTACCATACAAAGCTTCAAACGGTGCCATACCAATGCTCGAATGAAAACTATTGTTGTAGGTAAACTCAATCAAAGGTAAATAACAATCCCAAGCACCTCCCTTTTCCAAAACACACGCCCTCAATAGATCCTCCAGTGACTGAATCGTCCTCTCAGTCTGACCATCAGTCTGCGGATGATATGCAGAACTCAATCTCAGCTTAGTTCCCAAAGCCCTCTGCAAACCTTCCCAGAACTTCGATGTAAATCTAGGATCTCTGTCCGAAACAATACTCGACGGAATACCATGCAAACTTACAATTTTCTCAATATACAACTCAGCTAATCTCTCTAACGGATAATCCATTCTGATCGGAATGAAATGAGCCGATTTTGTCAATCTGTCAACAATCACCCAAATAGCTTCAAAATTCTTAATTGTCCTCGGTAAACCAGAAACAAAATCCATACTGATACTATCCCACTTCCACTCTGGAATAGCCAACGGTTGCATTAGCCCAGACGGCTTCTGATGCTCAATCTTTGACTTCTGACAAGTCAAACAAGAATAAACAAAACTCGCAATTTCTCTTTTCATTCCCGGCCACCAAAATAACTTTTTCAAATCATGATACATCTTCGTAGCCCCAGGATGAATACTCAAACCACTACGATGTCCTTCCTCGAGAATACTCTTCTTAAGTTCGGTAACATCCGGAATACACACCCGATTACCAAATTTCAAAACACCATTCTCATCAACTCTGAATTCACCACCTTGACCTTGATTCACTAGAGTCAACTTATCAACCAAAAGCACATCGGATTTCTGACCCTCTCTAATCTCATCCAGAATACCACTCGTTAACTTCAACATTCCCAATTTAACACTATTGTGAGTACTCTCACACACCAAACTCAAGTCTCTAAACTGCTCAATTAAATCCAATTCCTTAACCATTAACATAGACATATGCAATGATTTCCGACTCAATGCATCAGCCACTATGTTTGCTTTACCCGGATGGTAATTCAAACCAAAGTCATAATCCTTCAGAAACTCTAACCATCTCCTCTGTCTCATATTCAGCTCTTTCTGATCAAACAAATACTTTAAACTTTTATGGTCACTGAAAACCTCAAATCTTGACCCGTACAAGTAATGCCTCCATAACTTCAGAACAAATACCACAACTGCCAACTCTAAATCGTGTGTCGGATAGTTCCTCTTATGAACCTTCAGTTGTCTCGAAGCATAAGCTACAACCTGCTTATTCTGCATCAAAACACCACCCAAACCCAACAATGAAGCATCACAGTAAACCTCAAATAATTCCGACGGACTTGGTAATATCAGAATAGGAGCAGTAGTTAACCTTCTCTTTAACTCTTGGAAACTTTCTTCACATTTTGAGTCCCAAACAAACGCTTGCCCCTTTCTAGTCAACATCGTCAACGGTAACGCCAACTTAGAAAATTCCTCAATGAACTTTGTAACACCCCAAACTGCTTTCAGGATTATCGACTGACCCCACAAACCAACACGGGTCTTTTCAGCATGTTTTATCCTCACTCACACGCTTCCTGGGAAACTTCCCAGGAGGTCACCCATCCAAATACTACTCCAAGTCAAGCACGCTTAACTATGGAGTTCTTATCTGTTAGGCTACCGAAAAGAAGATGCATCTTGTTGGTATAGGTAGTACCAATTAATCCTTATAAGCCTTCACTCAACCATGCAGTCCCATACCTGCATAGCCTCAGGATCCCTCTCATTCCGATGTGAATTCGGTTTTTCCCTAGAAGCTGCTAGGAGTGTCTCATTGTCATGCCTCATGCATAAACAACCACTCCCTCGCCCTCGGGTGTCACATGTAACCACTCTTCGGCCTCTCCGACCTCAGGTGTTACATGCCCACCAACTTCCGCTTGGTTCGTCCCCGAACCACATCGTACTGGGAGAGGTTTGGCTCTGATACCATTTGTAACAGCCCAAACTGCTTTCAGGATTATCGACTAACCCCACAAACCAACACGAGTCTTTTCGGCATGTTTTGTCCTCACTCACACACTTCCTGGGAAACTTCCCAGGAGGTCACCCATCCAAATACTACTCCAAGTCAAGCACGCTTAACTATGGAGTTCTTATCTGTTAGGCTACCGAAAAGAAGATGCATCTTGTTGGTATAGGTAGTACCAATTAATCCTTATAAGCCTTCACTCAACCATGCAGTCCCATACCTGCATAGCCTCAGGATCCCTCTCATTCCGATGTGAATTCGGTTTTTCCCTAGAAGCTGCTAGGAGTGTCTCATTGTCATGCCTCATGCATAAACAACCACTCCCTCGCCCTCGGGTGTCACATGTAACCACTCTTCGGCCTCTCCGACCTCAGGTGTTACAAACTTCCTATAATATCCTGCAAGTCCAAGAAAACTCCTTATCTCAGAAACTGACTTCGGAGCTTCCCACTTAGATACCGCTTCTACCTTAGAAGGATCAACAGCAACACCACCTCTTGAAATCACATGACCAAGAAAACTAACCTCTTCTAACCAAAATTCACACTTAGACAGTTTAGCAAATAACTTCTTTTCTCGTAGAACTCTTAAAACCATTCTCAAATGCTCAGCATGCTCTTCTTCAGATTTCGAATACACCAAAATATCGTCAATAAACACCACAACAAACTGGTCTAGATGCGGATGGAAAATCCTATTCATATACTCCATGAATACTCCAGGCGCATTAGTCACACCAAAAGGCATTACGGAATACTCGTAATGTCCATACCTTGTTCTGAAAGCAGTCTTCTGAATATCCTCAGTTTTCACACGTATCTGATGATATCCCGACCTCAAATCTATTTTGCTGAACACACTCGCACCAACCAACTGATCCATCAAATCATCAATCCTCGGCAAAGGATACCGATTCTTGATCGTCACTTTATTCAGTTGCCTGTAGTCCACACACAACCTCATAGTACCTTCTTTCTTCTTAACCAATAACACTGGTGCACCCCACGGCGACACACTCGGACGAATAAATTTCTTATCCAACAGATCTTCCAACTGACTCTTCAATTCAGTTAACTCAACAGCAGACATACGGTACGGAGCCATCGATATCGGCCTAGTACCAGGTACCAAATCAATCGAGAACTCAACTTCACGCTCTGGTGGTAATTCATTCACTTCTTCAGGAAACACATCAGGAAAATCACACACCACGGCTAGATCGCAAATCACCAGTTTATCTTTAGCCTCCAAAGTCGCTAACAGCATAAACAACTCTGCCCCATCTGCTACTGCCTCATTCACCTGCCTTGCTGATAGAAATAAACTCTTTCCTTCCTCAATCTCAGGAAAGATCACAGTCTTATCAAAACAGTTGATATAGACTCGGTTAAACACCAACCAGTTCATACCCAGGATAACATCAACCTGTACTAGTGGAAGACACACAAGGTCCATTCCAAAGTCTCTACCAAAAATACTCAAAGGACAATTTAAACAAACTGAAGTAGTAGTCACTGAACCCTTCGCAGGAGTATCAATCACCATACTTCCATGCATCTCAGATATCTCTAATTCAATTTTCACAGCACAATCCAAAGATATAAAGGAATGAGTCGCACCGGTGTCAATAATAGCTACAAGAGGAAAGCCATTAATATAACACGTATCTCGGATCAAACGATCATCTGCAAAAGTCTCAGAACCCGATAAAGCAAAGACCTTGCCTCCCGACTGATTCTCCTTCTTCGGCTTAGGACACTGTGGACTGATATGACCCACTTTTCCACAGTTGAAACAAGTCACAGTCTTCAACCGGCACTCTGCAGCCAAGTGACCACCTTTTCCACACTTGAAACACTTCTTCTCAGTACTGGTACACTCATGGATACGATGTCCAGCCTGACCACATCTGAAACACTTAGCAGGGGCACTAGAGTCTCCCCCACTAGGCCTCTTCATCCCACTCTGTCTCTGAAAACCTTTGCCAGCTGCATACGGTTTTCCACGATCATTCTGATTCTTGCCTTTCCTATCAACCCTCTGCTGATAGCTCTCCGCTCTGGCCTTGGTATCCTGTTCAAAAATCCTGCAACAGTCAACCAAATCAGAAAACACTCTGATCCGCTGATATCCAAAAGCCTGCTTGATCTCGGGACGTAACCCGTTCTCAAACTTCACACACTTTGAAAATTCCCCAGTAGCCTCGTTATAGGGAGTGTAATACTTCGACAGCTCTGTGAACTTAGCAGCATACTCGGTAACAGACCGGTTGCCCTGCTTCAATTCTAAGAACTCTATCTCTTTCTTTCCTCTGACATCCTCTGGAAAGTACTTCCTCAGGAATCTCTCTCTGAACACAGCCCAAGTGATCTCAGCACCCCCAGCAGCTTCCAACTCAGCGCGGGTAGCAACCCACCAATCATCTGCTTCCTCTGACAGCATATGCGTACCGAACCTGACCTTATGGGTATCGGCACACTCAGTCACTCGGAAGATCCTCTCAATCTCCTTCAACCACTTCTGAGCACCATCTGGATCGTATGCTCCCTTGAACATTGGAGGATTGTTCTTCTGGAACTCACTCAGTTGACGAGCAGCTCCCATTCCCACAACATTCGGATTCCCTCCAAGTACTCCAGCTAGCATACCCAGAGCCTCAGCAATCGCAGCATCGTCTCTACCTCTTCCAGCCATCTCTATCTGAAAACCCAATCAAGCTAAAACAATAAGTACTGATAGGGTTACACAACACCTATCCCGTACAGGGGAAACAGAATAATTACGACTCGACTCGACCGACTATGCTCTGATACCACTAATGTAACACCCTTCTAAAATACCCCAAATATTTAATTAAAATAACAATATATCAATCAGAGTAATTATGCAATTAAGGGTGTCACACAATCATTTCACACCATTCACCATAATAACTGTCATGCTCTTTTATTAATTCAAAAACATAAAGCATTTGCACAATACGCAGCGGATAGAAATCAAATCAATCATGCAAAACATGTAACACATTACATGTAAAATGGTTCACAACCAACAATAAACATTTAAAACATCCCATCCCGATGTTACATCTACCAGAGCATGACCCACTAAGGAACTACACTAGACTCCAAGCACTAGCTTCTACTCAATCACTGCTCGTTACCTGAAAAATAGTTGTAAGGGTGAGTTCCTCAATCGATATAATAAGCATTATAAAATATCATGTAATGCTAAGTAATTTAACACATATCATCACCCTAATCAGATCACACATTCAGCAACGGCAACATCAACTCATAATCATAATCATACTCAACACCAACACCAAACAACACGTATAATATTGGAATACATCCATTCATATTATACGCCATACATACATTATGCAATGAGACTCCATGCATGCGGTACCGACTATTCGTGAACATATAGTTCAACCTCACCGATCAAATCTAGATACGGCTACCAAGCTCACTAGTCCCACTCATTTGAGACCTAGTGACTCACTCACTAATTCCTCACCATGGGAATTAGCTACCACCCCAAGGGCTATGATATGCACGCTAATCACCTAGCATGCAAACATCAACAACAATTCCACAATAATTCACTCACTAATTCCTCACCATGGGAATTAGCTACCACCATAAAGGCCATAATATGCACGCTAAATCAACTAGCATACAAACATCAACAATCCACAATGGACATATGCTCACACTCTAAGCCATAAAACAGTCCATTCCACAATTTCATACATGATAGATACATTCACCACATTATGCATATCATGTCATACCACATAATCAATCACAGCATTTAGCACACTCTACTAATACCTATACTACTCAAAACAACGGAAAATGATCCCTACTCTATCATACATCAGCTAAATTACATTACTTAGCTGAACAACCAAAACTGCACAACAACAGCACAGAAAAATCACAATCCTGCCCATACGCGTATTGCCTAGTCCCATACGCGTATGGCCCAATTCTCAGCCAATCCCATACGCGTACCACCTATCTCATACGCGTATGCTACGCGTACCACTTCCCCATACGCGTACCAACAGAGACCAAACCACGTTCAAAACATCATCTTCCTCATCCATACGCGTAATGCCTAGTGCCATACGCGTACCAGACCATCTCATACGCGTATTGCCTAGTGCCATACGCGTATGACCAGAAACCAGATTTCCAGATCTGCTATGGTTTTCTCTGCTACGAGATCTCCCAATTCCAACCTCTTACAATTCAATTTTACACAGTAATCGTTCATATCATCTAACACGAATTATCCCCTATTCGATTTCACAAATTCTAACATTTTTACATCTAATTCCTACGAATTCCCTTCAATTATAATCCAATTTTCGTTCATCCAATATTTCACAATTTCATCATGCATCATTCCAATTAGAGTCAAATCAATGGTTTATCACTACCCATTACATGTTATCCCATAATACCCATTAATCGACGATAAACCCCCCCTTACCTGAATTAACCCGGAAATCTTTAAGCTCCAAGCTTTTCTCTTCTCCAACCTTCTTCCTCTTGCTCTGTCTCTTTGCCCTTTTCCTCTTTTCAGCCGCTTCTCTGCTTTTCACGTAAAACCCTTTCTTTACCAAAAATGGACTCTTTTTCTTATTTCCAACTTATATATTTTCCAATAATTATTATTCCAATAATAATAATAATAATAATAATAATAATAATAATTATAATCCAATAATTCCAATTATTTAATTAAATTAATAAATATAATATTAACTTAAATTAAATAATTATCTTATTTTTATCGGGGTGTTACAATGAGAAGGTGAAAGAGGTAAGGTTACAAATTCACAAAAGAACATATGAATTACTTTAGATGGAAGACAATGAAAATGTGACTGATTTCTTTACTAGGGTAACTGTTGGTGTATGGTTAGTATGTCGGGTTTTTGTTATCGTCTCCACAGGGATTGTGAGATATCGCCGCCGTTCGACAATTGTTTTAATTCTTAACTCGTAGTAACAAGGGGGATTTTGGTTTTTCGTCACGGTAGCTTGCATAAAAGTGTAATAAAATGCGGTAAAAGTTTTGGTTTTTCTATTTGATAAAGATTGTCAAAGTTAGGGTTCGACGATCACTTTGCATGCATATGTTCGATCAGCAAAACTTATAAACTCCTTTAGATGATAAACTATTTCACAAAGTCCTCCCAATGTGTTTATCTCTAACACACATTGTGGGTTTTCCCATTTTGATCCATTGTTTATCTCTAACACAATCTATCAAAATGACAACTTTTTGGTTCAACTTTTTGGTGAACAAAATCATTCATTACTATCTCTAGCTAACAAACAAGATCGGATGAAAACCTAGGTAAAGAGTTGGTAAACATCTCTCGATCATAAACCAACACAAAGAGTTATCAATAAAACAAAGTTTTCACCATATATTCATCATTAAAGAGTTTACAAATGAAGATCATCCCATATACACACAAAGCTTATGATCATCTACATCTAACCTTGACAAAATGAAGGAATTAGCTACTCATTTTCATGGTAGCTTGTACAACAAGTTTTGGTTGAAGGTTGATCAACATCCAAGTTGAAGAATCGAGATTGGATGGGAATCCACCTTCTTTTTGTGGAATATTGTTAAGAGATGAAGAAAAGTGAAGAAAAAGTGTTTTTAGGTTACAAAATATCTCTAGAACAATGCTGGAAAATATCTAAGTCTAAAAAGTATGTAAAAAGTAGTGTCTCCAAAAAGTAGCCCTTGCTACTTATAGTGTTGCTGCTGAGCTGTCATGCTCGCTAGGCGAGCAGAATGGTTCGCCTAGTGAGCCCCACAATAGGCCACCTGAGGCACCTGCGCCAGAAGAATCTTCCAAGTCCAGATTGCATGTTCTCTAGGCGAAGCCCACGCTACCTCCTTCGCTCTAGCGAGTTTAGGTGGTTTTGCTACTGGAATTGTTCGCTGGGAGCTCGCTAGTGGCTCGCCTAGCGAGCAAGTGCTAGCTGTGCTTTTGACCAAGTCTGGGAGCGTTCGCTACCTCCTTCGCTGGGTGCTCGCCTAGCGAGTTTGCTGACTTTGCTACTGTAAAATTCTGGGGATGTTCGCTGGGTGCTCGCATAGCGAGCACTTCGCTACAGCACTCGTCTAGCGAGCACTTCGCTACAACACTCGCCTAGCGAGCATGCTGATGAATGCTTCATTTCTTGGTCCCTTTGCCATCATTCATGTGCCTTTGTTTTCTATTCTTTCATGCCTAATTTCTGCACAATAACACACAAATTAAGGGTACCAAGATCATTTAACATTGTATTGCAAATCATCAAAGGCAAAGGCGGTTTCAAACACTTTAACGACAAAAAGGAGTGAAAGATGCCCACATTTGATAGCTCAAATAAGCCCTTTTGGGCATCTAACAACTCTCCCCAACTAGATTCTTGCTTGTCCTCAAGCAAAGTATGCCTCTTGAAGGACAAAAGGATTTGCTTTAAGAAAAAGGTTTCTCCGAAATCAGATAAAACGGCTCAAACACAAGAAAATCAACCAGGCACAAGTTCCCAATGGTTAGAATAACATAATACACAAGAACTAAAACTTTATAGCAATGTAAAACATGTAACAATCCACAACAATATCATCTTGAATGAATCACCCTATCTCTCCTCTTCGAATAAGGATTGAAGAAATTACGCGTTTGCAACCGCGGGAATAATCTCACTCTCCAACAAACACTGAAGAAATCAATTCAATTCATACAATGTCTAACAATTATAAATGGAAATGCGGAAGCGCGAAGATCACTAAGGACTTTTCCGGTTGTAGCTTGGTTAGGTTTACAAACAAGGGTCATTTCTAAGGCCATTGAAATCGAAATTGCCGATGCAAAAGAGACATTCACTATACACTATTCACACATCTCAACTTCGTTCCCTTTGTTTCTCATTTGAAACCTTCACAACTCTTATTTCACAACTCAATTTTTGTTTTTCACTATTTTTCTTCCAAGCAAACATTCATTTTCATTTTCTCTATTTTTTTTTCTTTTCTTTTCACATCGTATTCACAAAACAGATGTTTCTCTTTTCTAATTTTTTTTTTCAATGCTTGCTCGGTTTTTCATGAGTTGTGGCACTTACCGATCCTCTTTTTCGTTCTCCCCAACTTATTTCTTACTCACCTTAAGTGAATGCTCTTGACTTTTTACGGCAAAAGAACAATTATCAAAATTTTCCGGGTTTCAAGAAAAAAGATTTTTGACATCTCGCTTTATTTCAAGCTGAGATTCAACTGTTTAAGCTCAAAGGGGTTAACGAATACTCTCTCTGCTCACAGGTAAGTTGTATTTGGAACTGGTTGTGCTCATAAGAAAACAAGCGCCTTGATCATTTCTAATTGCTTCCACAAATTCACAATAATAAAAGACAAAGCATGAATCAAATGAATCTACAAAGTTTATTAGAATCCATCATTTAAGTGTACAATGGAGGTTTCCTCACAATTTGTGGTTTTAAGTCCTAGATGAAACATTCATTCAATTATGTTGCAAAAAGAACAATATTCAATTACAAAAAAGAGTAAAGTTCTTAATGCATTCTAAAATTCTAACCGGAGGTAACCATGTACTTTAGCATTATTCGCTTGTTTATTTTTATCATTGCCATCCAAGCTCGGATGCACCTTCATTGGATACTTCTTTGAGGAGCAACCAATCTAGAAGGTTTGACACTCAACAACCAAAAATTTATTAAACAAAAAGAAATTTAAACCAAACACACAAATTAAAAACATAAACAATAACTATTACTTAAAAATTTTAAAATGTGCGTGGGGGACAAAACACCCCAAAAGTACATAACCAAAACCAAAATACAACAAATCTGACAATACAATAAAATAAAACATAACATGAAAAATAAAACAAACTTAGCCCTCAAAGGACTCAGAACCCTCATCACTACTGGCTTCAGAACCGGTAGCATCATCACTATCATCATCATCATCATCAGCACCACCAGAAGCACCGGCACCCGCCCCCTCTCCGAACACAGGCCTGTCCACAGGCCAGCTAGCATGCTGCAGAAACTGCTCATGTGTCATCATTGAATGCTCACCGGAGGGGTCACGCACCTGGAACTGCAACAACTGCATAGAATCATGAATATCAAGCATGATGCGCTGAGTTGCCGCCATCCAATCCCAATTATAGTTGCAGACAGCCTGCTGGAAAGGATCAGATCCCTGAGCAAAAGTACCAGGACCATCAGAAGCCCCGGTAACATCAGCAGCTGAACTACTCCTTAAGTTCTTCGGTTTGCAGTACTTGGCCACATATCTGTCATTGATGGCTGGCGGGATCCTCACTTGACTCCGGGAGGGTAGCTTCACCCTCGAATGTTGGCACAATGCCATGATGAGACACGGGAAAGCAAGGGGGCAGTTAACTCGTGCCCCCGACTTTAGCCCGCTCTCAATCACGGACTTCAACTCTAAAGCAATTATCCTCGCCACATCAATCTGGATATTCGTGAGAATGCAGTGAACCAAGTATGCCACTGGGATCGGCACGGTTGAGGTGTGAGACTTGGGTTTTATATTTGTCAGAACCAACATAAGGATCAGTTGAGCCAAGGGAATCATGTCCTCCCTATGGTATCTCATCGGAACCCCAGATGGGTTCAACTCAACTGATTTCCCTTCAAATAATAGGGCGGCAGAAATAGAATCGGTATCCCGTTGAAGCCTCAAATCCCTATGGTATGTGTCTCTCTCATTGGCTCCCAGATGGAGCGGTTCACCCAGTACACGGTTAATTGCATCCCGATCGAAAGCAACCGTACGGCCGGACACTCTAGTCGTCCATGTGAATGGCTCGTCGTCGTTAGGTAGTGTGTTCGCGTAGAACTCACGCACTATTTCGATATCATAGTGCTCAAGCGGAGCAATCAACCGGTCCCATCTCTTGCTATGAATCAACCCAGCAAATGTATGGTAGTCGCCTTCGGGGTTGATTATAAACCTTTTCTCTGGAATTTTTTTTCTCTTTTCTAAAGCCACATAGCGAGCGGCCTGCTTTGCCCCGACGAATTTATCGGTGTCGAACTGTATGGGCACGGTACGGGAAGTGCTCCCGACCTTTCTTTTCTTCGACGCGCTCGACCTGGATGCCATCTGCAAAATTATAGAAAAGACACAACACAAAACCACAGAACATATTAGAGCACAAAACAGAAAAACCGATTGCTGTCATGGTCGCTACTGCTTCGCCTAGCGAGGACCTAGCGAAGCTTCGCTACAGTTTCGCTTAGCGAAGTGGCAGCGAACGCTCGCCACAGATTCGCCTAGCAAGATGCTAGCGAATCTTACGGGTTTTGGGTTCTGCAATGTTTAACAACCAAATTCCAGAAAACCCTAAGTCTCATGGTATCCATTTCAAAACTAAGTGATATATCATGCAAGGCATAGTTCTAAGATACATGCAAATCTAAACCCACATGCAAAACCTAATGATACCCACTCCCCCAAATTCACCCTAAATGTCACATACTTCAGAATTTTACAAATTGGAAACATAAAGTAGTGGAGAAAGGGCAAACCTGATTTGAGAGATTGATTGAATTTGAAATGCACGGTTAGGTTTTCAATACAATGTTTAGGGTTTGAGTGAGATGAAAAGTGAGAGAGTGATTGTGAGTTCTGGAGGTTCAGACAACACACTTAAAAATGGTTTTTGGGCCCAAAAGATTGGCATGCTGAGAATTAAATGAGTTTCTGCCACGCAGCGCTCGCTACTGCTTCGCCTAGCGAGCAGCTAGCGAATCAGCTCGCTACTGCCTTCGCCTAGCGAGCAGCTAGCGAGCATGACAGTATTTTGCTTTTCAAAACAGAATGCAAAGCACATTTCAGAAAGGTTCTTCAAATTGAACACCAATACCAACACAACAAAAAATACTGTAAATACTTACAATGTTGGGGTGCCTCCCAACAAGCACTTGTTTAACGTCGGATAAGCTCGACGGTTCGATGCTCACAGAGGAGCATCCAAGGAAATAGCACAGCTCCCGCGATCCACATGACCGCCGAGATAAACCTTCAAACGTTGGCCATTAACCGTCCAACTCTCCTTCTTTTCCATGTCCTCAATGACAATAGCTCAATATTCCTTGACTTCTTTGACCCGAAATGGCCCGGACCATTTAGATTTTAATTTTCTGGGGAATAGCTTCAACCTGGAATTGAACAATAGGACCAACTGTCCGGGCACAAATTCCTTCTTTCGAAGCTTTTTGTCATGATACTTTTTTACCTTCTCTTTGTACAACCAACTTGAGTGATATGCGACATTGTGCATCTCTTCCAACTCAAGCAGTTGCACTTTCCTTTTTTCACCGGCCAAATCCTTATCAAAGTTTAAAAATTTCAGAGCCCACAAAGCTTTGTGCTCCAATTCGACCGGCAAATGGCAAGTTTTACCAAACACCAATTGAAAAGGAGTTAGCCCAATTGGAGCTTTAAAAGCGGTATGGTATGCCCATAACGCTTCATCCAATTTTTGTGACCACTCTTTTTTCGAATTTGACACAGTTTTTTCAAGAATTCTCTTAATCTCACGATTAGAGACTTCGATTTGACCATTTGCTTGTGGGTGATACGGAGTCGCCACTCTATGTGATACACCGTAATGTTTTAAAACGTTTTCTAACGGTGCATTACAAAAGTGTGACCCTCCGTCACTAATTAACACTCGGGGGGTTCCGAAACGGGAAAATATGTTTTTCTTCAAAAAATTTATTACTGTTTTCGCATCCGCCCGAGGTGAGGCAATCGCCTCAACCCACTTAGAAACGTAATCAACCGCCACAAGCATATACTCGTTACCATAAGAGGGTGGGAATGGTCCTACAAAATTGATACCCCAACAATCAAATACTTCAACCTCTTGGATGTTTTGGAGAGGCATCTCGTCTCTCTTACCAATCCCACCACTTCTCTGGCAACTATCACAACTTTGCGCATGGGTATGTGCGTCTTTGAAAATAGTAGGCCAATAAAATCCTGACTGAAGGACTTTATTGGCCGTTCTCACCCCATTATAGTGTCCTCCGTAAGGCGAGTTGTGACAATGCCAGAGAATGCTTTGCACCTCATCACCGGTAACACACCTTCTCAAAAGGTTGTCACCACCCAACTTAAACAAATATGGGTCATCCCATACGTAGTACTTGGCATCCGAGAGAAATTTCCTTTTTTGGTTCGAAGTTAGGTCGGGAGGCACCAAACCACTAGCCTTATGGTTCGCAAAGTCTACAAACCACAGCCTAACTTGAATTTTGAAAAGTTTTTCATCAGGAAACTCTTCCCTGATTTCCTTCTCTGAAGCGGTAACCTCCACATTAACTAAGCGAGATAAATGATCCGCCACCAAATTTTCCGATCCTTTCTTGTCTTTGATTTCAAAATCAAATTCTTGTAACAAGAGGATCCAACGGATGAGCCTTTGCTTCGAATCCGGTTTGGTGAGCAAATATTTAATCGCCGAGTGGTCGGTATACACTACGACTTTGGACCCTATAAGATAAGACCTAAACTTTTCAAGCGCATACACTATCGCAAGTAATTCTTTTTCAGTGGTGGCATAGTTAATTTGAGCCTCATTAAGAACTTTACTTGCGTAATGTATAGCATGAAATTTTTTCTCTTTTCTTTGGCCTAATACCGCTCCGATTGCATAGTCGCTCGCATCACACATGAGCTCAAAATTTAAATTCCAATTTGGAGCGACTATAATTGGAGCGGTAACCAATTTTTCCTTTAAAATCTCAAATGCTTGTAAACACTCATTAGTTAAAAGAAATACCTGGTCCTTAGCTAGCATATTACTCAAAAGCTTAGCTACCTTTGAGAAGTCTTTGATAAAGCGCCGATAGAAACCGGCATGCCCCAGAAAGCTTCGGATTCCCTTCACATTCACCGGAGGAGGTAACTTTTCAATCACTTCAACTTTAGCACGATCAACTTCAAGCCCTCTTGAAGAGACTTTATGGCCAAGCACAATCCCCTCGGTCACCATGAAGTGGCACTTCTCCCAATTAAGCACAAGATTGGTCTTCACACATCTTTCAAGAACCGTTTCCAAGTTTGCCAAGCATAGACTAAAGGAACCACCAAATACTGAGAAGTCATCCATAAAGACTTCCATTGTTTTCTCGATAAGGTCGGCAAAAATAGCTTGCACACATCTTTGGAAAGTCGTCGGTGCATTGCATAACCCAAAAGGCATTTTACGGTATGCGAAAATTCCAAAGGGGCATGTGAAAGCCGTCTTTTCATGATCGGCCTGGTCAACCGCAATTTGGTTATACCCGGAATAGCCATCTAAGAAAAAATAGTATTGTTGCCCTGAGAGTCTTTCTAACATTTGATCCATGAATGGGAGTGGAAAATGATCTTTTCGAGTTGCGGTATTCAACCTCCTATAATCAATACACATATGCCACCCCGTTGCAACTTTTGTCGGGATCAACTCATCTTTTTCATTTCGAATCACGGTAATGCCACCTTTCTTAGGAACCACATGCACATGACTAACCCATGGGCTATCCGAAATCGGGTAAATCATTCCCGCATCCAACAACTTAACAACTTCCTTCATAGTAGGATTTAAGCGGCGTTGTGGTTGAGCTACCGGCTTAAAATCCTCTTCCATTAGGATCTTGTGCATGCAATAGGAAGGACTAATTCCTTTGAGATCGGAAAGAGTCCAACCCATGGCTTCTTGATTCTTTTTCAAAACATTGATCAAACGGGCTTCTTCATTCTTTGTCAAAAGGTTGCTTATGATAACCGGCTTTGCTTCGGTCTCGTCGAGGAAGGCATACTTCAAAGTGGAAGGTAACATTTTCAATTCAATCGGCGATTTTTCTTCATTAACCTCCTTCTTCAAGTCTTCCTCCTCAACTTCCCATGGATGCAACTCTTCTAGACTATCAAGTTCCCTTAGACATTCATCAAGAGCTTGCTCTTATTCAACTGTGAAAACTTCAAATGAGTCATCAAGAGCTAACTCCATAGGAGATATCTCATGAATATGCTTAGAAACCTCAAAAGTTGCCTCTTCGATCACATCAATGTGAAAGCTATCACTTCTATCCCTTGAATGCTTCATGGCTTCGAATAGATCAAAAGTAACTTCTTCATTTTGGACCCTTACCTTCATCAAACCGTCGTCAACGTCAATCATCATGCGTGCGGTTTTCATGAACGGTCGGCCAAGAATGAGCGGAGCATCGTCGTCCTCTTCCATATCAATCACAATGAAGTCAACCGGGAAAAAGAATTTGTCAACTTTAACCAATACATCTTGGGCTACGCCATGAGGATGGGTAGTCGACTTATCGGCCAATTGCAAAGTCATCCGGATGGCCTTCATTTCAATGTTGCCAAGCCTCTTCACAATAGACAATGGTATTAAATTAATGCTTGACCCCAAATCAATTAGCCCCTTTCCGACATAGACATCACCAATTTTAACCGGCAAAGTAACACGTCCCGGATCAACCTCTTTTTTCGGAAGCGTCCGTTGAATGATCGCACTACAACTAGCATCGAGGACAATCGTCTCCGGTTCCGTGTACCTCCGCTTTTTTGTAAGTATGTCTTTCATGAATTTTGCATACTTAGGCATTTGCTCCAATGCTTCGGCAAACGGAATGTTCACTTGCAGTTGTTTGAAAATATCCATGAACCGGGCGTAATGCCGTTCATTCTCCCTCTTAGATGGAGCATGTGGATACAGAAGGTTTTGGATTGGAGTAGCGCTCACTACCTCCTTTCCTTTAGCAACTCTAGAACTCCTCGCTCTCTTCTTTTTCACTCCCTCCACTATCACTTCATCATTCTTATTCTTCTCGACTTCCACACTTCCTTTATTTTCAACTTCACCATTCTTTTCATTCTTTTCAACTTCTTCCTCACTCCACTCCCCAACTTCACCATCAATACTATCCTCTATTTTTTTCTCCTCATCATTTTTCTCTTCCTCTCTTTTTTCACTCTCATCTCTTTTTTTACTCTCACTAATCAACTCCCTTCCACTTCTCGTCGTTATCGCTTTACAATGCTCTTTAGGATTCGTTTGCGTGTTTGCCGAAAAAGATGGAACGGGTTGTTGTTCCGCTAGTTGTTTAGCAAGTTGTCCGACTTGAGTCTCGAGATTTTTGATTGCCACATCGTTGCTCTTTTGATTAGCCATCGACATTTGCATAAATTGTGTCAATGTCTCTTCCAACTTTGAAGTCACGACCGGCGGTTTTTGAGGTTCGTAAGGATTTTGGGGAGGGTTTTGACGGTTAGAAGAACCACCCCCATAACCTTGGTTATGGTAATAGTTAGTCCTTGGTTGGAACCCTTGATTCCCTTGAAAGTGTTGTTGTTGATTTTGAGGATGTGGTTGATACGGTTGTTGTGGTTGCTGCCTCGGTTGGTAGTCTCGTTGGTTCGCCATGTAATTTACTTCTTCGAACCCGGGAGGTGGACAAAACCCGGTGTCATGCTCACTCTTGCAAAGCTCACAACAAGCTATTTGTTTATCTTTTGAAGGTTCTCTCAACTCTTTCATTTATTGAGTTAAGAGTTCAACTTGTTGTGAAATGAGTTTGTTTTGGGCAAGAATAGCATCGTTCGTCCCAAGTTCAAGCACTCCCGGTTTCTTCAAAGAGTTGCCTCTACTTTGACTTTGGAGGTCATTTAGAGCCATTTTGTTGATGATACCAGTAGCTTCTTCGGTGCTTTTAGACAATAAAGAACCAACCGAGGTGGCATCCAACAAAGTCTTGCAATTCGGTTGGAGGCCATTCTTGAAAATGTGAATTTACGTCAATTCGTCAAAACCATGCCCTTTGCACTTCCGAAGCATGGATTTGAATCTCTCCCATGCCTCATTCAACGATTCGTTGGTTCCTTGCGAAAACACGGAGATAGCCGTTTTGGATTCCATGAAACGGTTGTGGGAGAAAAATCTTTCAATGAACTTCTCTTCCAACACGTTCCAATCCGTCATGACTGCATGTGTTTGATCCAAGTACCAGTCTTTGGCTTTGCTGAGCAAAGCATGAGGAAATAATCTTTTGAACAACGGTAGCTCTTGAGCTTGATCAACTCCGGCCGCCAATGCTATCTCATAAAATTTGGTAAGAAAAGCAAAGGGATCTTCATGGTCCATTCCGGTGAATGGACTTCCATATAGCAAGTTAAGAGTTCCCGTTTTCATCTCGGCTTGCCTTCCCGTGTGGTTGGCAAACTGAGCAGTATTCCTTGGACTGTTGACACATGGTGTGGAAATGGGCGGTGGTTGTGGTGGTTGATCCATGATAGGTGTGAAAGGTGGTGGATGTGTTGTAGAAGAACTTTCTCCTTGTTCTTGTCGTTGTCTAGCTTGTTGCCTCCTTCGTCTCGTTCTGCTATTCAGTCTCCTTGCGGTTCTTTCGATCTCGGGATCAAAAAGAAGTTCGTCCTCAGGAACCTGCCCTCGCATAAAACGAAAGTTGCACACTAAACCAAACAAATTACAAGCACAAGTCAAAAATTCAAAAGTTAAAAATTAAGCAACTATTGCGATGCTCGCAATATCAATTCATAATCCCCGGCAACGGCGCCATTTTGTTGGTGTAGGGTTAGTATGTCGGGTTTTTGTTATCGTCTCCACAGGGATTGTGAGATATCGCTGCCGTTCGACAGTTGTTTTAATTCTTAACTCGTAGTAACAAGGGGGGTTTTGGTTTTTCGTCACGGTAGCTTGCATAAAAGTGTAATAAAATGCGGTAAAAGTTTTGGTTTTTCTATTTGATAAAGATTGTCAAAGTTAGGGTTTGACGATCATTTTGCATGCATATGTTCGATCAACAAAACTTATAAACTCCTTTAGATGATAAAATATTTCACAAAGTCCTCCCAATGTGTTTATCTCTAACACACATTGTGGGTTTTCCCATTTTGATCCATTGTTTATCTCTAACACAATCTATCAAAATGACAACTTTTTGGTTCAACTTTATGGTGAACAAAATCATTCATTACTATCTCTAGCTAACAAACAAGATCGGATGAAAACCTAGGTAAAGAGTTGGTAAACATCTCTCGATCATAAACCAACACAAAGAGTTATCAATAAAACAATTTTTTCACCATATATTCATCATTAAAGAGTTTACAAATGAAGATCATCCCATATACACACAAAGCTTATGATCATCTACATCTAACCTTGACAAAATGAAGGACTTAGCTACTCATTTTCATGGTAGCTTGTACAACAAGTTTCGGTTGAAGGTTGATCAACATCCAAGTCGAAGAATCGAGATTGGATGGGAATCCAACTTCTTTTTGTGGAATATTGTTAAGAGATGAAGAAAAGTGAAGAAAAAGTGTTTCTAGGTTACAAAATATCTCTAGAACAATGCTGGAAAATATCTAAGTCTAAAAAGTATGTAAAAAGTAGTGTCTCCAAAAAGTAGCCCCTGTTACTTATAGTGTTGCTGCTGAGCTGTCATGCTCGCTAGGCGAGCAGAATGGTTCGCCTAGCGAGCCCCACAATAGGCCACCTGAGGCACCTGCGCCAGAAGAATCTTCCAAGTCCAGATTGCATGTTCGCTAGGTGAAGCCCACGCTACCTCCTTTGCTCCAGCGAGTTTAGGTGGTTTTGCTACTGGAATTGTTCGCTGGGAGCTCGCTAGTGGCTCGCCTAGCGAGCAAGTGCTAGTTGTGCTTTTGACCAAGTCTGGGAGCATTCGCTACCTCCTTCACTGGATGCTCGCCTAGCGAGTTTGCTGACTTTGCTACTGTAAAATTCTGGGGATGTTCGCTGGAAGCTCATTGGGTGCTCGCCTAGCGAGCACTTCACTACAGCACTCGCCTAGCGAGTATGCTGATGAATGTTTCCTTTCTTGGTCCCTTTGCCATCATTCATGTTCCTTTGTTTTCTATTCTTTCATGCCTAATTTCTGCACAACAACACACAAATTAAGGGTACCAAGATCATTTAACATTGTATTGCAAATCATCAAAGGCAAAGGCGGTTTAGAACACTTTAACGACAAAAAGGAGTGAAAGATGCCCGCATTTGATAGCTCAAATAAGCACTTTTGGGCATCTAACAGTAACAAGACTGGTGAATCAAATCAAAATGTGTGGAGAAGTGTTGACATCAAAATATGCAGTGTAAAATATTTTGAGGTCATTACATCCAAATTTAGATCATGTGGTAGTAGTCATATAAGAATCGACGGATTTGTCAAGTATGACAAAAGAAGAGCTTCAAGGGACGCTTGAGTCTCACGAACAAAGAATGGCTGAAAGAATTGCAAGCAAGTCGAAGACTAATGTTGTTTTTCAGGCTCAGATAACTAAAGAAAAGAAAGGAAAAGGAAAATGGAATGGAGGAATAGGTAGAGGAAACTATCAAGAGGTATTTCATCAAATCATATACATTCTTCTAACCAAGGCAAACACAGAGGTGATGGTGTAGGTAGAGGAAGAGGTGATGGAATACAAACTAATAAAAGTCATATTCCGTTATAAATTATCAAAATTATTTCCATTATGCAAGTCAATGTCGAGGAGGCAAGAAAGATCAAGAAAGTGATGTAAAACTTGCAGAAGAAGACGAAGTGATGCTAATGGTCACAACAAAAGAATAAGAAAGATTCTAAGATCAATAGTATCTTGACTCAGGTTGTTCGTCACACATGACTAGAAGAAAAGATTGGTTTATCAACACCGGTCCCTCATTGAAGAACAAGGTAAAATTTGCAAACGACAATACCCTGTCTACTAAAGGTATTGTTGATGTTCGTATCAGTAGAAATGATGGTAAGCAATCAGTAATTTCCAGTGTTGTACATACTTGGCATGAAGAGTAATTTTCTAAGTATAGGTTAGCTGATATAGAGGAATTACGAAGTATTGTTTGAAGATAGAATGATAAGAGTGATTGAATCAAGTAACATGTTAATCTTGAAGGCTCCAATGTCAAAGAATATAACCTTCAGGATTGAACTTGATGTGCTGAAACACAAGTTCCTAGAAACTGCAGCTAGCATAAATGAATGGTTATGGCATTACAAACTTGGTCACTTGAATTTTAATGACATTAGTAATCTGAAGAGGAAGAACATGATTTCAGGCCTACCATAAATCCATTATCCAGAAGAAGTATGTGAATAATGTGTTCAAGCAAAGAAACACAAGATAACTTCATCAAGGATGCAAGAAGCAAGTCGAAATCCACTCTCATGATAATCTACTCAGACGTGTGTGGTCCTTCCAAGTAGATTCACTTGGAGGTAACAAGTAGTTTTTTTACATTTATTGATGATTACAGTAAAAAGTTATGGACCTACTTAATCAATAAGAAAAGTGATATGATCGATGTTTTCACCAAGTTCAAAGAAATGGTAGAAAGACATAGTGGTCACAAGATTAAGGTTCTGAGGACAGATGGAGGTGAAAAGTATGTGTCGAAAGATTTTGACACACTATGTAAAAAAGAAGGAATTGTGCATGAGGTGGTACCACCATACACTCCTCAATAAAATGGTACTGCTAAAAGAAAGAACATAACCATTATGAATATGGTGAGAAGTATGTTAAAAGGAAGGCATCTTCCAAATGAGCCATGGAGGTGAAGCTGTGTCGACTGCAACATACATATTAAACATATGTCTGGCAAATAGGCTTGAAGGTATCACACCAGAAGAATGTTGGTCTGGTGTCAAACCTAGTTTAAGCCACTTGAAGGTGTTTGGATCCATAGCACATAGACATGTGTCAGATCAGCTGAGAAGAAAGTTGGATGATAAGCTGAGTTAGATGATCCTTGTGAGATATCATTCGAATGATGGATACAAATAGTTCGACCCAATGAGAAAGCATGTCATGATCAGCAGAGATGTGATCGTGGATGAGCTTAAGGAGTGAGATTGGACTGAGAATATAAAAAAGGATCCAGTGAGAATCTTATGTGATGAACAAGCCGGTGAAGTTGTTAAAGAAGTTGGACAAGAAGTTGTCGAAGGTCAAGCTAGCATAAGCAGGCCTCAGAGAACCATAAACATGTCTGCACGACTGCAGGAATGTGTAATCTCATCAGATGATATGGTCGATAGTGAAGGTGAGTTAGTACATTATGCCTTCTATGTAGATACTGAGCCAGTTGATGCAGCTGAAGCATTGAAAGACTCAAGGTGGATGAAAGGTATGGTAGATGAGATAAAATCTATAGAAGACAATGATACATGGACAATAGTCGAAGAGGGAATAAGGAAATTGATGTGAACTGGGTATACAAATTCAAGTTGAATCCAAAAGGTGAAGTAACTCAACACAAGGCAAGACTTGTAGCAAAGGGTTTTCTTCATAAAGAAGGAATCGACCATGATGAAGTCTTTGCACCAGTAGCTATAACCGAAACATTCAGGTTAGTTCTTTATCTAACAATTATGCATAACTGGTTGATGTGTCAGATGGACGTGAAATGTGAATTCCTGAATGGTCCTCTTGACGAAGAGATGTATGTAACACAACCAATTGGGTTTGTGAAACAAGACCAAGAAAGGAAAGCGTAGAGGCTGCATAAAGCCATGTATGAACTAAAACAAGCTCCAAGATCTTGGAATAAGAAAATAGACAACTTTCTAATAGATAAAGAGTTTGAGAAGTGCACGACGGAGAATGGTGTGTATGTCAAGAAAAGCAGGAGTGAGCTGCTTTATTGTCTCTATGTCGATGACCTGTTCATAACAGGCAGTTACAAGAAAGAGATCGAAGATTTCAAACATGGCTTAATTAAGGAGTTTGAAAGGTTAAACTTGGTAAATCTCTTATACTTCCTTGCAAGAAAGAGACCGAATATTTCAAACATGACTTAAGTAAGGAGTTTGAAATGTCTGACTTGGTAAATGTCCACACTTCCTTGGTATCAAATTTTACAAGAATAGTATCAAATTCCACAACACAATATAAAAGACTCATTTGATTTAGCATATTGTGTAGGCATGGTCAGCAGACTCATGCAGAAGCTGAATGTATCCCATCTTAAAGTCACCAAGAGGGTACTAAGCTATCTTAAAGGAACACTTAACTATGGTATTTTGTTTCCTTCAGCCGATGAAGGAAAATAGTTTAAGCTTATGGGTTACACTGACTCTAGTTGGTATGGTGATGCTAAAGATAGAAATTTGCAACCTAGTGACAAGGTTCCTCAACCAAATCCCATGGTTGGATGCATCAAAATATGCTATAAATTTTGCTGCCATGGTGGATGAAGCACTAAGATTTTGGTTGCGACTGCGCTAAGAAAATGCAGCACCATCCAACATGTAGATATAACCTAAAGTGGATCTTTTACTATATTGGCATCCAGCAAAATCAGAATCAGAATATCCAGTGATCCCATCCTAGTCAGACCTCCTATATGTGAGCATATAATATTTTGTTCTCTTTAGATACCTCATAACCCTTTTGGATGATTTCCAAGTATCCATTCCTAGATTTCTCAAATATTCGCGTAACATCCCAACTATGAACGCAATATCTGGATGCGTACAGACTTAAGCATACATCAGACTCCCTAGAACAAACGCATAAGGAATCTTTTGCATTTCTTGAATTTGTAAGTTTCCTTTTAGGAACTAACTAAGACTAAATTTTTCTCCCTTATAAACTAGAGTATCCCCCTGTTTACATTCCTGTATGCCAAACCTTTTAAGTACCTTTCGATATAGTTCATTTGTGACAATCCTAGAATCCTCCGAGACCGGTCTCGATGTATCATAATTCCTAATACAAAGAAGGCGTCACCAAGATCTTTCATTTCAAATTTTCTTGATAGAAACTTCTTGGTTTCATGCATCATGCATATATCGTTAGTGGTAATCAGTATGTCATCACCATACAAGACCAAGAAATTTGTACTTGCTCCAACTGAATTTGTGATACACACAATCCTCAACAAAATTCACCTTAAAACCAAATGATATAATTACTTCATGAAACTTGTGGTATCACTAACGAGACGCCTATTGTAGTCCATAAATGGATTTTGTCAATTTGCAGACCATATTCTTTGAGTCTCTTGACACAAAGTTTTTCGGTTGCACCATATAGAGTGTCTCATCAATGTTTCCATTGAGAATATCGTATTGATATCCATTTTATGGAGTTCCAAAATCATAATGTGCAACAAGAACCGTGATTTCTCTAAAAGAGACTTTCTATGAAACCAAAGAGTAAGTCTTTTTAAAGTCAATCCCTTCCTTTTGGGTATAACCCTTAGCCATAAGATGAGCCTCATACCTCTCCACATTATCATTATAACCCCACTTGGTCTTAAAAATACATTTACAACCAATGGGTTTCACAACTTCTGGTAACGATACAAGTTCCAAAACCTTATTGTCTTGCATGGACTTATAATCTCCCTTCATTGCTTCAATCCACTTTTTTAAGTCGGAATCCTGCATGGCTTAACGGAAGTTGATTGGGTTAGCTTCCATCATACCATTATTTTCCTCATGTTCTTGGAGAAAGACTATATAATCTTCCTCTAAAATAAAGTATCTAACCTTATTCTTCCCTCAAACTCAATATCCTCAAAGAATGTGGTTGTTCCTGCCTCAAAGACTGAGTTTAATTTGGGATCGTAAAATTTGTAGCCCCTAGACTTTTCAGAATAACCAATAAAGTAGCTGAATATTGTTTGGGAGTCCAATTTCTTTTCATTTGACCTAAAAGGCCTTGCCTCAGATGGACATTCCCATACGTGAAATGATTCAAACTAGGCTTTTGCCTAGTCCAAAGCTCATAAGGTGTTTTAGAAATTGCTTTGGTTGGCACTCTATTTAGAATGTAAGTTGATGTCTTTGGCGTCTTTCCCTATAGTGACTTTAGCAAGGTTGCATGACAAATCATACTCCTTACCATATCCTTAAGAGTCCGGTTTCGTCTTTCAGCTACAACATTCATGCTAGGTGACCTTGGCATGGTGTGTCATAGGATGTTTCCACATTCATCTAGGTATTTGGCAAAAGGCTCAGGCATTGTTCACTTGAGCCGTCATATATGTCATAATATTCACCGCCACAGTCAGATTTGACACTCTTAATTCTTTTGTTGAGTTGATTCTCAACTTCAACCTTAAATTATTTGAATAAATCCAATGATTGATACTTTTCACGTATAAGAAATATGTATGCATATCTACAATAATTGTATATCAATGCTATAAAATATTGTTAACCATTCCAAGAAGGTGTGGGTAATGGTCCACAAATATTTGTATGTATCAATTCTTAGACATATGTACCTCTATATGCACCAAATTATTTTGGCATGTTTACCTTTAAAGCACTCAACATAAACATCATAGTTTGTGAAGTTAATGGAATCCAAAATTACATTTGACACTAGTCACTCAACTCTATTTTTAGAGATGTGACATAGGCGTTTGTGCCATAAAAATTGTGAATTATTATTATCAATTTTGCGCTTAGTACCACATGATTCGATGTTTAAGGATTAACTATAGGTAGCTACTGTGTCAAACAAATATAGATTATCATGGCCCATAAGTGAACCAGTTCTAACAATAACTGAAATAAAAAACAACTTGAACATATTGTTTCCAAATGAATATAAATAACCTGATTTGTCCAAATAAGGAACTTAAATTAAGTTTCCTCTAAATGAAGGTATCACAAAGGTGTCTCTCAAATCCAAATAAAATACAGTACACAACAATAATCTAAACTTGATTATAGCTTCCACCTCCACCAACTTGTCATATCCAACATAAATAAATCTTTCAGCATCATTTGGCTTCCGATAGTTCTGGCAACCCTGCATTGGAACATTGATGTTAGTAGTTGTACCAAAGCCTAACCACCAAGTGTTTCGAGGTACTAAAGCTAAATTAATCTCAGAATAGACCAAAGTATGAAATGTACCTTTCCTTGCACGTCAAGTATGATATTTAGGAAATTTCATATTCATATGTCCAGACATTTTGTAAAAGAAACACCTATCAATCCGTTTTTGTTTCTTTTATGCTAGAACATTTGCAGCTTCATTCTTGGGCTCATTAGTTTTCTTTCTTTTTCCCTTGCCTTTAGAGAGGTCAACAAAATGAGCATTTTTTGTCTTATCTTGCATCCGTCTTTCCTATTCTTGCACACAAAATAAAATGAACTCATTAAGAGACCATTTCTCTTTTTGAGAGTTATAAGATATCTTAAACTAACTAAAGTATGAAGGAAGAGAAAGTAGTACTAAATGAATGAGCAAGTCTTCTGACATCTCAAGCGTTAGTGCTTTAAGTTTTGAAACAATATTTGACATGCCCATAATTTATTCCCTCATATTTTCTTTGCCTTGATACTTCATGGAAATCAAGTTCTAAACAAGATACTTGAATTCGCCTTATCGCTTTATGCAAAGCGCTTTTCAATCTCAGTAAGGAAATTGTCATACCCCAAAAATTACCCATCATTTTTCCTAAAAAAAAAAAAAAAAAAAAAAAAAAAAAAACGAAAAAAAAAAAAAAAAAGAGATTTTTTTTTTAATTAATTAATTAATTAATTAATTAATTAATTAATTAATTAAATAATTAAAATAAATAAATAAATAAAATATAACAAATTATTTTGGACTTGGGTCTCCCTCAGTCCAAGCCCATTACCCACGAAATTAGTCTATAAATACTGAAGTTTCAGTAGGGGGAGTGAGACTTGGAGTTTACACTGGGAGATTCACTGGAGAAAGAAGGAAGAGAAGCAAAACACTCTGAGGTTTCCTTGGAACAAAACCTTGAGGAAAAAGAAAGAGAGAGAACAGAGAAGGACGGATAGAAACTTTGGCATAGGAACCCTGCCTACCCGGAGAATTCAGAGTAAAGAAACCCTGAAGGCAGCCCATCTGCACCGAAGCCATCGCCGTCCAATTCCCGCTGCCTAACTTATTCCGATACTACAAGTGGTCAATCCCTTCAACCTTGAATTGGCAAACAGGTTTGCGTATCTCTATTGTTTATACTTTCAATTGGCCATATCTACATATATAATGTATCATGATTAAATGTTGATATATAATTTGCTTTCGTATGGGAATCTAAATACGCCTGAATACCCTGAATGTTTGACCATGTTATTCCTGTGATAAAATGCCATAAAATTCAAAGTTCCTAACATGGGGCTGTTTTCAAATTCAAAATCCGTGGCCTTCGCTAGGCGAGGCAGAGGCGAACGAGACAGTACCTGATTCTTCTAGTCTGTTTTTTTTATGTTTTTATCATAGCCATGCATTATTCATCCTATCCTATTTATTGTTGTGATATTTCTCCGGTGTAATCTTCGATTGCACCCTGATTTGGTGTTCTGACATGTTTCTTTTTTTGAGTTTCGTAAAGGTTCACATATCCCAGGAAAAGGTTATTGGCTAGGTATTCCACTTTATTTGTGGGATACCCTTGTGGAGTTTCACCCTAAATTAATTTTTAATGTATTAATTTCTAATGTATTAATTTTTTAATATATTATTTTTAATAATTTTAATGTGGAGTTTCATCCTAATTATATAATTAATTGTAAAACTTTGCCTTTGAATAAGTGATCTTGGACCTCTCTTTGTTGCCTTACGATTACGATATTACGGTCATGTCCCGCGAACGTGGGGATACCCTTAGCAAAGACCCTTCGGTTAAATCATCATAAAATAAATTATAGTCCCTCGGATGTTGCCTTCGAATATACAACTTTGTCCCTCGATGACCCTCCGATGTTGCCTACGGTTAAAAGATGATAGTCCCTTCGAATGCTAAGATATCCTCGTAACTGTTGCCTTCAATGACCAATCGATGACCCTACGATGACCCTTTTACATCCAAAGGATAAAACTACTTATTTCTCAATAATAAGGACAGTTTTACCCTCATAAGGATAGGAAATACTCATAAAGACCTTGGGTCGGTATAACTCTTAATTGCTGGCTCACAACCTAAAACATTTTTTCACACCTCACACCTTTCAAAATACCTTCAGAAAATCACCACTTGGTATACATTCATACTAGAATCATTACCGAGTTATATTTTTCTAAACAATTTCAAAACTAAACGAGATAATCACTTTGTATACATTCATACAAGAATCATTACAAAGTTAAATTCTCTTTTCAAAACAATTTTCTAAACAATTCACAAACACTTTTTTTTAGACAAAAATAATATAAGTGATCGAGCAATTAAGAGCCCATGGATAACCATGGATACAAAGGGTGCTAACACCTTCCCTTTGTATAATGTACCTCCCGAACCCAAAATCTAAATTAAGGTTTTTCCTGTTCTTTTCCACCTTTCCTTATTGGATAAAAGAAAAGTCGGTGGCGACTCTTGCTAACCGCGACATTGCGATTAAAACCACAAAAAAGTCCAGTTCACCGTATGACAGAACTGGCGACTCTGCTGGGGAAGAGAAAAGAGAGGTTACCTTAAAAACAAGATAACTTATTCAATTTGTCTGATTTATTTTTAAGGGATTGCTTGGGTATGTTATGCTTGAGTGAAAGATCCTACACCCGGATCTAGTGTACCTTAGGTAAGTAGCAAGAGATCATCGCGACTGTCCGGCGTATACTGGAATGGTCAAAATGATGGCTACGGTTAATGTGGCACTTTGGATGTCCTGATGTTCCTCATGTTAGTTGAGGAAATATTTGGCATTCGCGTGGTGTCATAAAAGCATTAACCAGACCTTTAGAACCCTAATTGACTCATCCTGGCCATTAGAAAGTAGTGAGATAACTGGCTTCGGTTCCGACTGGAGTTGGTTGAGACTCGATACTACACTCTTTGAGATTGGACTTTAGGGAAGCTTCGGTCAACCACTTGGTGTTGCACTGAAGTGGACTTAAGGAAAGGTCAATGATTTGAGATCCTTCTAGAACCCGGTTACTATTCTAAGACAGGTTGAACCAACCAAACTTCAGTGGGGAGGGTATTTACCTATGGAACTCACGCAAGCCTTAAAACCTAGGAATGATTGTTGTGTGACTTGCTTGTGCTTGTTATTTATCTAACAACATAACATCATAACATCATAACATCATGGCATTGTACTAACCATTTCAAGGATTTAGGGATTTAACTCTGCTAAAAAAAACAAAAACAAAAGCAAAAACAAAAGAGAAAAGAAAAAAAAAAGCTCTTTTTGTTAGTTTATGCAAAGTTAAATCCCGAAAGTCCTTGAAAACATTTCATACATTGCATTGCATCGCATAACAGGTATTCTAAAGGATCAGTGTTCTCACGATTTTCCTATCAAACAGATTCCAACAGATTCCAGCAGATTCAAACAGATTGAACAATGGCTCTCGAACAAACTGTCAAAGATCTCCAGGCCCAGAATGCTCAATTCCAGGAAATGATGCTGAGCTTATCTAAGGGGCAGGAAGAACTGAAAGCTCTTTTGATGGAGAAGAAGAAGGACCAGAAACCTGTGGGTTACATCAACCCGGGGAGAAGGCTTAAGGGACAGGTTACAGGAGTCAAGATTAGAATTCCGAAGGATTCAGAAGAAGAGACCGAGAATGATTCGGAAGATGAGAATCCTAATCTCGTCAATTCTGAGGACGACGATGAAGATTATGAACATGAACAGTACTCTCCGAAGGATGATAAGTACAAGTTGCTGGAAGAACGTATGCTAGCTATGGAGGGGCAGAAAGTGCCCGGTCTGGATTTCGAAAACTTGGGTCTGGTCTCTGATGTGGTCATTCCCCGCAAATTCAAGGTTCCCATTTTCACTAAGTATGATGGTGCCTCTTGTCCTCAGATGCATCTAAGGGCTTATGTGAGAAAGATTCAGCCGCACACTACTGATAAGAAACTGTGGATCCATTTCTTCCAAGAGAGTCTGTCTGGCACACAGTTAGAGTGGTATTATCAGCTTGAGAGCTCTAACATCCGCACATGGACTGATTTAGCAACAGCTTTCTACAAGCACTACCAGTATAATTCTGAGTTAGCGCCTACTCGGCTACAGCTACAAAATATGACTATGGGCTCTAAAGAAAGTTTCAAAGAATATGCTCAAAAGTGGAGAGATTTGGCTGGCAGAGTCAAACCCCCTATGACTGATCGAGAGTTAGTGGACATGTTCATGGGTACACTGACTGGCCCATTCTACAGCCATCTACTGGGAAGTTCCTCGTCAGGTTTCACTGAACTTATCTTGACAGGTGAACGGGTTGAAAGCGGCATTCGAAGTGGAAAGATACAGGCAGCTACTTCTGCAAGCACCAAAAAGTCCTATCAGGGAAAGAATGAATCAAATGCTGTGTACAGTGAGAGGAAGCATAACAAGAAGAATCGTGACCATACTGTTGGGGCAGTTACAATTGCCGCACCGCCATCTCAGAACTTCCAACACAGACAAGACAGGTCGAGAAGACAGTTTACCAAGATCAATATGACTTTAACCCAAGCACTGCAGAGTATGTTAAAGGCCAATTTGATTACCCTCAGAGGCCCTCCTGCAAATCCCAACACTACTTCTCCTCGTTATAATCCCAACGCCAGGTGTGCCTATCACTCCGATAGCCCCGGGCATGATACGAATGATTGCTGGTTGTTGAAGAACAAGATTCAGGATATGATCGACGCTGGAGAAATTGAATTTGATCCTCCGGCGACCCCCAATGTCATCACAGCACCTATGCCTAATCATGACCAGAATGTTAATGTTGTGGACGACAATTCTCACGTTACTGACGTTGCTGATTTAGCATCTCCTCTCCTGATCGTTAAGAAGAATTTATTGCAAGCTGGTTTATTTCCAGGTTGTGCTGAAGATTGCGATCTCTGTGTACTCCGACCCAATGATTGTTTGAAGTTGAAGAACGGCATTCAACGGCTGATGGATGATCGTACAATTCTATTTGAAAGGGTTCCTAAGGTGGACAACTCTATTGAAGAGGTATCTGTGATTGCTAGGTCCAAAGCTCCAGTGAAGATTACCGCTACTAGAGTGCCTGTGAAGATTACCGCTGAGCCCAAAGTGGCTCCCCTGATTATTACCGCACCTGGCCCCGTGCCATATTCCTCCAGCAAAGCTATTCCGTGGAACTATGGAGGCGACGTTTACATCCATGGCATAAAGCAGTTGGTAGTTCTGCTAATCCTAATGATATTGTGGGGACTAGTAAAGTTACTCGAAGTGGAAGGATCTACTCCCCAGAAATCTCACCTCCCGCTCCCGAAATTCGAGGAAAAAGACCAGTCAATCCTCCTCAGTCAGAGACATCGGTCGAAGTTACTTCTGAAGATGTTGCCAAACAGGAAATGGAAGAGATGCTGAAAATCATCCGTAAGAGCGATTTTGATGTAGTGGAACAATTGGGGCATACTCCGTCTAAAATCTCAATGTTGTCCTTGTTATTATCCTCTGAATCCCATGCCAATGCATTGATGAAATTCTTGAAGACCGCTCATGTGCCTCAAGAAACATCCGTCGATCAATTCGAACATTATGTTGCTAATTTGACTGTTGACAATGGCCTAGGCTTTTCCGATGCTGACCTGACGCCAGCAGGAAAGAATCACAATAAAGCTCTGCATATCTCCATCGAGTGTGAGGGGATCACCCTGGCTCACGTGTTGATCGACAACGGCTCTTCCTTGAATGTGCTCCCGAAAGCTGTACTCGATAAATTTGACTACAAAGGCATTGAACTGAAACCTAGTGATGTTGTGGTGCGTGCTTACGATGGTGCGAAGAGTGTTGTCTATGGTGAAGTGGTTCTCCCTATCAAGATAGGACCTCAAGTCTTCAACACTACCTTTCACGTGATGGACATTCGTCCCGCCTACTCCTGCTTGTTGGGGCGCCCTTGGATCCATGGGGCAGGTGCGGTAGCTTCGTCGCTTCATCAAAAACTGAAGTATCCAATAGCAGGCATGGTTGTCAATGTATGTGGAGAAGAAGAGTATATTGTCAGTAGTGTGCAAGCCTTCAAATACGTCGAGATGGATGGTGAATTCTTTGAGACTCCTTCTCAGTCATTTGAAGTGGTTCCTCCACCCAGTCCTGTCCTTAAGCCAACTCCCCTTGTGCCCAAGGTTGTTCGTGCTCCCCTGTCATGATCTCTCTGAAAGATGCTCAAGCCGCGATTGAAAATGGTGATCGTGCTGGTTGGGGTCAACTGATCAATGTACCGTACAAGTCTGATAAAGCTGGCCTGGGGTTTAACTCTGGAAAGATAGTCAAAAATCAGATTAATGCTATGGAAGATGCTGATAGTGATTGCGACTTGGATAGCTGGATTTTCCCAACAATTGGTGACGGACTCAACAATTGGAAGACTGAAGACATTATCCCGATTTCCTTTAGTCAGGAGTAATTGTTATTGTTTATTCTAGAATTGCAAATTTTAATTTTCTTTTACAATCAAACTTCTTAAAGCATTGTGTCTATGCCCGAGGCACAATGGCTAATTTGTTAGGGGTTTGTCATTTTCATAAGCATATTCATATTCAATAGATCAATGGACTTTTTGCATTCAAATATTGCGCTCTTTATCTTTCCTGTCATTTTTCAAACAAGCTATGTTTCTTGCACACACTCACGTAACAATTTGCCGATCCATATCCACTCTGGATCCTGTTGGTAATGACTCTGCTACTGTTCATTATGACTTTGAAAATCCGATCTACCAAGCCGAGGATGGAAGCGAGGAAGATTGTGAAGTCCCTGGAGAACTTGCCCGACTACTGCGAGAAGAAAAGACTATACAGCCGCATGAGGAATCAATTGAAATTGTAAATCTGGGTACTGAAATAAACAAGAAAGAAGTCAGAGGTTTCTTGGGGCACTCGAATTACATTGCCCGATTCATTCCACACTTGACTGCTACCTGCAAACCCATCTTCAAATTACTGAGACAAAATCAAGAGATGGTATGGAATGATGAATGCCAAGAAGCTTATGACAAAATCAGGAAATATCGCCAAGAACCTCCAGTTCCGATGCCACCAGTTGAAGGAAGACCTTTAATTACGTATTTGACCATGTTAGAAAATTCAATGAGGTGTGTTGGGGCAACATGACGAGTCTGGTCGAAAAGAGCATGCCATATACTGCCTTAGCAAAAGGTACCGACTGTGAAACAAGATACTCACAGCCCGAGAAAGCTTGCTGTGCTTTGGCCTGGGCTGCTCGCCGACTAAGACAGTATATGTTGAATCATACCACCTTATTGACTTCTAAGATGGATTCTATCAAATACCTATTTGAGAAACCTGCTGTCTCCTGAAAGAGTTATCACTGACAATGGTACTAATTTGAACAACAAGATGATTACTGAACTCTGCACGCAGTTCAAAATAAAACACCATAACTCTTCTCCGTACCGGCCAAAGATGAACGGCGCCGTAGGGACTGCTAACAATATCAAGAAGGTCATGCAAGAAATGACAGTAACATACAAAGACTGGCATGAGATGTTACCATTTGCTCTTCATGGTTATCGTACTTCCGTGCGAACTTCGACAGGGGCAACTCCTTTCTCTTTAGTCTACGGAATGGAAGCCGTTTTACCAGTGGAAGTTCAGATTCCCTCTCTAAGGATCATGAAAGAGGCGGGCTTAGACGAGGACGAATGGATTCAGACTCGACTCGATCAGATAAATTTGATGGATGAGAAGAGACTTGCGGCTGTATGTCACGGGCAGATATATCAGAAGCGCATGACCAGGGCATTCAACAAAAAGGTCAAGAGACAAGTGTATCAAATTGGCGACTTGGTAATCAAACGCATCATCCTACCACAAACTGACCCCAGAGGCAAATGGACTCCCACATACGAAGGGCCATTTGTAGTTAAGAAGGTATTCTCAGGTGGAGCCATGATACTCGCTACAATGGATGGTGAAGACTTCCCACATCCCGTGAACGCGGACATAGTTAAAAAATACTACGCATAAAAGAGACCCGCTAGATCGACGTATCTAGGCAAAAGTAAGGGCATCCCGGCGAACCAAAAGGGTTCGGGCAAAAATTAGGGATATATAAAAAAAATGTACACCCGGCAAGTCGAAAACCTGAAAAGGCGGCTTGGGCAAAAAAGGGTATCCTGGTGGACTGAAAACCTGAAAAGGCGGTCCAGGCAAAAATTAGGGATTAAACGTATGACTATGTCCCGTTCTCAGTCAACTTTCATCCAAGTTCGAGGGACTGACCAAGCCAATCACTTCTATCCGACAGCAAGGGATGAGATGCTCGAAGACATAATGACAGTAGTAGGCTTAAAATCAATAGGACTTCTTCCACATAGCTTTCTCTTTGTTTTCGACAATTTCCTCTTACTAGGATTTCTGTCTCCTTGTACACAAATTGCCTGTTTATAGGCCTTCTTTCAAAATCAATACAACCTTCTTTCAGAAGATGCTTTTGTTTTTTCTTTTTCTGTTTTGTTTGCGTAAATGTCCATTGATTTAATTTGAATTAATATATGCATTTGAATATGACCAATGTTTACCAAAATACATGCATAGAATAGCAATAGCAATTACTACAAGACTTCAGGATCGAGGATAAGGTCTAACCATGCTTCCAATGAATCCGCTACCAATTCTCTTCCCCAGCAAGCCTATTTTTCCCAGAAGAAATTGGCAGTATTCCCTGGCACAGCCAGCTATTCCCCAACAGAGGTCGGCATCGCCAGACAGGCTGATCATCTCATCCATCTCCAGCCCGACTCTGCTGAATATTTCCACTATCAGACAGAAATCAAGCATCCCCAGCCGAGAAAGGGTCATCGACACAAATGTCTCAAATCAGTAGATGGGGATTTATTTTCCCCAGTAGAGTCCCCAAGCAGAACTTCTCATACGCATAACTCATTCATTACATCCTTTCACAGCATACGCATGCATACAACATTCACATTTATTTTAGCATAACACGAAACATCTCATGCATCATGACATAACATGAAGCTAACTTTTTCTTTGCAGGTTAATTATCCTCCTGATATAGTCAAAGTAGAAGGTTCATTCAGACAGACACCTTTATCAATCACATTCAAGATTCAGATACATATTTCAAATACAGTTCATGGGAACATTCATTCTGACAACACTTCGATATCCTCCTAACGATGGCATCTCTAAGCCCATCCCAGACATTTATTGCAAGTACAACATATACAGGTTATCAGATACAGCCTAACGTACGGTTCATTCTGATTCAGCCCAACATATGACTTCTTCAGCAACTCCAATGCGGTCTAACGTACGACCCATTTGGACCTTCAAATCCTCGGATACTGCCTAGCGTACGGTACGTTCAGGGGTGTAGTCTAGCGTACGACTACTTTCTTCTTCGGATACAGCCTAACGTACGGCTCATTCTGCAACTCAGATACGATCTAGCGTACGATCCATTCTGAACTCCAACAACCCCAACGCGGTCTAACGTACGACCCGTTTGGATCTTACAACCCTCAGATGCTACCTAACATACGGTACATTTCTGAAGTGTAGTCTGGCGTACGACTACCGCTTTCATCATCAGATGCGGCCTAACAGACGACTCATTCTGCGACGGTCTAACGTACGACCCGTTCGGATGTCCATCCCCACAGATGCTACCTAACATACGGTACATTTCTGAAGTGTAGTCTAACGTACGACTACCCCTTTCGTCATCAGATTCAGCCTAACGTACGGCTCATTCTGCAACTCAGATACGATCTAGCGTATGGTCCATTCTGATCCTTTATCCCCAACAGCATATGACACACTCCGACTCCCCAGCGAAGTCGGCAGCCTAATGGATGACTCATTATACGGTCTAACGTACGACCCAGTGTGGCACCCATGTCTTCAAATTGGCCTAATATACGGCGCGATCTGAAGCTTTCGTCATCAAACCTCCCGGATGGCATCTTTAAGCCCATCTCCATCAAGACCAACTGTCGATTCTCAAGTGCAAATTTTTGGGGCATTCTAGTGTTCAATAATCTTCCACCTCCAGACCACGAATGGCATACACGCCATCCTAACTCTCTCGGTTCAAGAATATTGAACAGGGGCAGCTGTCATACCCCAAAAATTACCCATCATTTTTCCTAAAAAAAAAAAAAAAAAAAAAAAAAAAAAACTAAAAAAAAAAGAAAAAAAAAAAAGAGAATTTTTTTTTTTAATTAATTAATTAATTAATTAATTAAATAATTAAAATAAATAAATAAATAAAATATAACAAATTATTTTGGACTTGGGTCTCCCTCAGTCCAAGCCCATTACCCACGAAATTAGTCTATAAATACTGAAGTTTCAGTAGGGGGAGTGAGACTTGGAGTTTACACTGGGAGATTCACTGGAGAAAGAAGGAAGAGAAGCAAAACACTCTGAGGTTTCCTTGGAACAAAACCTTGAGGAAAAAGAAAGAGAGAGAACAGAGAAGGACGGATAGAAACTTTGGCATAGGAACCCTGCCTACCCGGAGAATTCAGAGTAAAGAAACCTTGAAGGCAGCCCATCTGCACCGAAGCCATCGCCGTCCAATTCCCGCTGCCTAACTTATTCCGATACTACAAGTGGTCAATCCCTTCAACCTTGAATTGGCAAACAGGTTTGCGTATCTCTATTGTTTATACTTTCAATTGGCCATATCTACATATATAATGTATCATGATTAAATGTTGATATATAATTTGCTTTCGTATGGGAATCTAAATACGCCTGAATACCCTGAATGTTTGACCATGTTATTCCTGTGATAAAATGCCATAAAATTCAAAGTTCCTAACATGGGGCTGTTTTCAAATTCAAAATCCGTGGCCTTCGCTAGGCGAGGCAGAGGCGAACGAGACAGTACCTGATTCTTCTAGTCTGTTTTTTTTTATGTTTTTATCATAGCCATGCATTATTCATCCTATCCTATTTATTGTTGTGATATTTCTCCGGTGTAATCTTCGATTGCACCCTGATTTGGTGTTCTGACATGTTTCTTTTTTTGAGTTTCGTAAAGGTTCACATATCCCAGGAAAAGGTTATTGGCTAGGTATTCCACTTTATTTGTGGGATACCCTTGTGGAGTTTCACCCTAAATTAATTTTTAATGTATTAATTTCTAATGTATTAATTTTTTAATATATTATTTTTAATAATTTTAATGTGGAGTTTCATCCTAATTATATAATTAATTGTAAAACTTTGCCTTTGAATAAGTGATCTTGGACCTCTCTTTGTTGCCTTACGATTACGATATTACGGTCATGTCCCGCGAACGTGGGGATACCCTTAGCAAAGACCCTTCGGTTAAATCATCATAAAATAAATTATAGTCCCTCGGATGTTGCCTTCGAATATACAACTTTGTCCCTCGATGACCCTCCGATGTTGCCTACGGTTAAAAGATGATAGTCCCTTCGAATGCTAAGATATCCTCGTAACTGTTGCCTTCAATGACCAATCGATGACCCTACGATGACCCTTTTACATCCAAAGGATAAAACTACTTATTTCTCAATAATAAGGACAGTTTTACCCTCATAAGGATAGGAAATACTCATAAAGACCTTGGGTCGGTATAACTCTTAATTGCTGGCTCACAACCTAAAACATTTTTTCACACCTCACACCTTTCAAAATACCTTCAGAAAATCACCACTTGGTATACATTCATACTAGAATCATTACCGAGTTATATTTTTCTAAACAATTTTCAAAACTAAACGAGATAATCACTTTGTATACATTCATACAAGAATCATTACAAAGTTAAATTCTCTTTTCAAAACAATTTTTCTAAACAATTCACAAACACTTTTTTTTAGACAAAAATAATATAAGTGATCGAGCAATTAAGAGCCCATGGATAACCATGGATACAAAGGGTGCTAACACCTTCCCTTTGTATAATGTACCTCCCGAACCCAAAATCTAAATTAAGGTTTTTCCTGTTCTTTTCCACCTTTCCTTATTGGATAAAAGAAAAGTCGGTGGCGACTCTTGCTAACCGCGACATTGCGATTAAAACCACAAAAAAGTCCAGTTCACCGTATGACAGAAATCTTTGGCATTTTTTATCTCTCCTGGGATAGTATCCCTAAAGATCTCAAGAATGTCACGCTTAATGATCATGAGACTCATGCGATTGAAATGATCTCACTTCTCATAATCTTTCCTATGTTCAGATGTAGTAAATTTTGTAGGAGAAGGTGTTTGTTTCATCCTTAATGCGAGGTCAAGATCCATACAGCCAATAAAAATTTCAATGTTCTTCTTCCAGTCCTTAAAAATTGCCTCATTAAGGACCAAAACCAAACTCAAATTGGCGGATATCAAAGTAATTGTAGCTGAAAATAGAACAAAATAAACATTATAAGTATGCTCACATAAAATAAAAGTTGAATCATTAATATGCTCAAATAATGGCATACATATCTCAAGATACTTAATGCACTATCAATATCGAGTCTTTGGACACTAATATCAATTGCTAGTGGTACTCTTGTTGTAATGGTCAAACATTGATAGTAAAACATGTCAAACAATAAACCCCTCTTATGGTTGATATATCATTCACATGTGAAACCTTATAATTATAAGATATTCACCATCACATGTGTGTATGAAATTCGGTCAAACATCAATTATCCTTTGGGTCAGTTGACACTCGCATGGATAAACACACAAAAATAGAAAACATTTAACATTTTTTATAAGTAATCTGTATAAAAGATGTCACTTTTGTGACTTTTCATTTTGATTAACTCATTTAAAATATTAAACTATTGTATAAAATACAAATAATGGGCAAAACTTGAAAAAAAAAGTACCAAAATTAATGGATAAGACAACTATGGGACACGACCATGCAAACCAGCACGACCTGCGTATGTTTCAATTCGCGTTTGCTTTGTTATGCGAAGCACAACAAATCATACATTTCTAAATTCTACAAAATTTAAAAGCTATAAATAAGAATAAAAAAGGAGAAAAAATACACTGAATTAGACAGGGTGACGTTATGGTCGTCACAGGCCATGATGGTCGTCACCTTGTGTTGTCCAGTAGGGATCACCTGTCATCCAACGATGACGGTTGTCATCATAAATGGGTACCCGTAAGCCATCGCAGAAGGTCGTCAGCAAGGTCGTGCGTGTAATTAGGCCTCGAAGTGTGACGGTTAACCTGTCACCGCTCCCAAACTACGGTTTTCGCAAAAACAACAATAGATCTGGAAAAAAAATTAAAAAATTAATTAGTGTGATTCAGCATCTAACACGAAACACATGAAGACAACATCAAATAAGATCAAAACATGAATTACATCATATAAACGTTAGTTTTTATAAATTGGAAGATCAAAGTAAACCCCAATTTTATAACCCTTATTTCAAAAATCCCAAAATAAAATTCAATCAGGCCTGGATCGCTCTAATAGAACCCTTATTTCCTGATATAATCCCTTTGAGTTCATATCCTATGAACTCATGAACTCACACCTGAATACATTATGAGAATGAAAGTGCAAGCGTATCCGAGGTTGTCATTGGAATTGTTGTAGGTTTGCAAGTATGTGATCTTCTGATTTGTAGAATTCCTTGCGGTTTCTTGATTCTCTTCTGATAGAGAATGAAGAGAGAAAATCTAATAAACAATTTTTATCGTCTTTCTACAAATGAGGACCATAACCCATATAAGTAACTCCGTTAGGATAGTTACTACTAAATTTTTGATATTCTAATTTGACCCTTACCATATTAGAATATTGACTTATGATATCCAAACAATAACTTTTCATGACATATATGCCCTTAACTATAAATTTGATACCAATTGCACAATTTTAATTGACTAATAAAATAATGATTTTAACATATCTGATATTAGATTTGGTATCACAAATTCTAAAAGTATCTTAATATATATATATATATATATATATATATATATATATATATATATATATATATATATATATATATATATATATATATATATATATATATATATATATATATATATATATGAATTTGTTAAAATAGATCCATTTTGTTTTTATATAGTAAGTTTTAATTAAAAAATATGAGTTACATATAAAATTATTAAAATAATCTTTTATAAAATAAGTGGATATATATATATATATATATATATATATATATATATATATATATATATATATATATATATATATATATATATATATATATATATATATATATATATATAAGATTAATAGTTGTATACTGTCAGTGTAAAAAGTTTTACACTGTCGATGTATTACAATCATCTGTTTGTATTACTTTTTAAATGTTTAAAATAAAAGTCAAACCTTTCAAATATTCAGTGGTTGTGATTAACTGACAATGTAAAAAATCTTTAATGTATATCAATTAAATTATATATATATATATATATATATATATATATATATATATATATATATATATTATATATATATAATATATATATATATATATATTATATATATTATATATTATATATATATATATAATCCTTCCATGAGTTCATAGAGTTTAAAAATTAAAATCGATATAGAAAATTATACCAAAGTTTAATAAAGAAAAAACCTAGGTCGGTTCAATTTGAGAACATCATAATTCAAATGGAAGCTTCAAGGAAAGGAGAATCATGTGCTAATTATTTTCTTGGAGCAGAATCATGTGCCATTTATCCTAAGAAAGACAATAATACTAGTTGGAACATAAAATTGCATAATGAATGTTGCAAAAGGCAAGGCATGCATATAATTGGAGGACTAATCTATGGCTACAAAAGTTTCTAATAAAAAAGTGATAGACATGACATATTATATTGTACAGAAAAAGGACACAGAATATACTATAACTTAACATTTTAATTTTGACATGCTGTATTTATCTTGGCAGTCATTATTAATCAACAATTATGAACTTTGAAGTCGTTTATAATCACATGGGGTGTCTCACTCATTAGCCAAAGATGCAATACCAGTGGGAAAATAGATCCATTGTTGTCGACATTTTGACGCATTCACACTATTTATGACCACAGGATCTTAATTATATTAACTGTCCGAAAAGTAACATTATTTCTTTATACATAATAATTAAAAATGCTTATTTTAAATCAGAACCGTTTAATTTTGATCAGACGGTCAGAGAAGCTAATGTGACTGCAAAGACCCATTACCTCAACAAATCACAGACTATATAATAGTGGATGCCTAACTTTGAAAAAATGTGAATCTAAGTATATTTATAATGTTTGGATGACTTTCTTATTTAATATTTTTTTTCACAATAAATTATTCAGTTTCTGTCAATTTGGTTTTCATCAAGACTCGCATTGATGGGATCTCAACTTCTATAGGGAGCACTGCTTCCATGCCATAATTTAAGGAGAAATGGGTTGCCCATGTTGAAGTGCGGACAGACGTCCGATATCCATGCAAAGCAAAAGGAAGCATTTCATGCCAATCTTTGTAGGTTACAACCATCTTCTGCAAGATTTTCTTGATATTCTTATTCTCCGCTTCAACAACCTCGTTAATCTTGGGTCAGTAAGGTGAATTATTATGATGCTCAATCTTGAAGTTTCCACAAAGTTCTCTCATCATCTTGTTATTCAGGTTTGAACCATTGTTAGTAAATGATCTTGCTTGGAATACCATATCGGTAGATGATTTGATTCTTGATAAATCGGACCACCACTTGTCTAGTCACATTGGTGTATGATGCTACTTCGACCCATTTTATGAAGTATTCAATAAATACAAGAATGAAATGATGTCTGTTTGAAGCTTTGGGCTCGATCATGCCAATCATGTCAATTCCCCACATAGAGAATGACCATAGAGACGAAATGATATTGAGTAGAGTTGGAGGCACATGGAACCTAAAGTTAGGCATACTCTAAAAACGTTGTCAAGATACATGAAGATGTCAACATGTATTCTGCCATAATCCTTTTCCTATAATCCTTTTGGTCATAATTAAATGTAGGTAATTGATTACGACCATGAAGAACACTTATGCAACTTTGGAAAATATGTAGTTGCATGTCTCTACTATCCGGTTACTTTCTTGTTTGTCTTATCGCTTTCATCTATGTTTTCATTTCGATTCGTTGAGTCTCCTTCATGATTATATTTCTCATGTTTAGCATGTATAAAACTTTGGTTAGATTTGATCTTGAACTAAATGCTCTTTGATCAATAGCATATGATAGTGAAATGAAATCACCTTGTGTTTTTGGACAAAATTTGACTTAAGGTAAAATCTCAAAAAGTTTTTCAATATTCAAAATTTTGAGATTTTACAAGATTGATTCGAATAAAGTTTTACACTAAATTTTTTATTATGATCAAATTGGACAGTAGCTCAACTCAATAATTTGATCCTGACCAGATTTTTCACTTGATCCTGATACTTTTCCTGGGAACAAATTTTGTCTGGTTTGATTCGAATCAGAATTTATACATGATTCGAAACAATTTCATTTTTCATAAATCATGTTTGATTCTGCTTGATTTGATTCGAATCAAACATTCAACATGATCCGATTCAAATTATTTTGCCCAAAAATCTTGTCAGTTATGAGCAATTTGATTCGAATCAGAAAGCTTATATTTAATCACGTATTCTATGATCAGAATCAACTGACATATTTTTCAAAAATTAGGTATTTTTTTCATTTCACCTCATTTTTGCTCATTTGATGCAAATCATATTTTTCTTGATTTGAATCAAGCTACATTTTTCAACCATTTTGTGTGTTTTATCTCAAGCACACATATATATATATATATATATATATATATATATATATATATATATATATATATATATATATATATATTATATATATATATATATATATATATATATATATATATATATATATATTATATATATATATATATATATATATATATATATATATATATATATATATATATATATATATCAATTTTTGTCATCATTCAAACACAACATACATCATTTTATTAATATTTTTCAGTGTGATTTTGTGTGAAATCAATTTTCTCTATTTTGAGTGTTCAAAGTCTTACTACGGATTTCTCACATCTTCAACTTCAATTGAGTTCAGATCTTGATAACTAGAGTTCAGAGATTGATTGAATGAGGCATGTACTTGAAACTAATCGTTCTTGGAGATCTTGTTGAGTTTTCAGGTTGTTAGCAAGAAAGACGAATTGTCAATGGTGGTGACAAATTCCAATGAAAAGAACTAGGTTCTTCTCTCCAGCATTGCCTTTGTAGTAACTGAATGGAAGACTACAAATAAGGCAGAGTTTTTCTCAGATCTTTGGATATCACTACTCAAGGAATCGGTAGGATCAAGGGTTTGATAGCTACCCACGAAGGTTTAGAGCATAATTGGTCTTATTTGAAGGTTCAAGAAACATATTCGAGTAAAGATTACGTAGAAGAGTTTAGCAAGTTTGTTAGATACAAGTTACGATCAAAATTAGGAGATTTATTTTATCAGCTGTAATTCGTGGATTGGTGATTGTATGAACTCTTGAAGTATTTGTCAAATAACAAGGAACTATATAGGTTCCAATGGGAAACCATTGAAGAGTGCACGTAGGCCAAGCAAGGACAAACGCCGAAGCACTATAAATCTCGGTGTCATCTCTCTAACTCTACTCTTGCATTTATATTTCATAGTGATTTCATGCTAGGTTTTTTAATTCCATCATACTATATAATTTTGTTCTTGATAGCGATTAATTACGTAAAGTTTAGGTTTTATTGGAATTGGACAACTAGTCAAGCTAGTATTGTGATTGATAAATCTGAAAACTTATTGAATTTAGTAATCCATATTGAATCAACATGTGTACACTTATTGTGACTACACAACTTGAATCAATTCATTCCAAAGGTTTCATTATTTATAATATTGGATATTTATTAAACGAACTTTGTGTTTGCTTGATCATAATTGATTATATAACTTTAAATTTCGCTTCAAACCTTTCGTGCACAACTCATGTTTGAAAACACTCTGATTTTGGAAAATGACGGTTGCATTTTTTATTTGGGTCTATTCATCCCTCCTCTAGAACATTTTTCTACTTCCATATTCACACCCAACAATTGGCATCAAGAGCTGGTCTTTTGATTGTGTCTAATTGACATCCAAAAGTTTGTGAATATGTCATAAGACAACGATCCTAAGGGAGCGTATAATAGAGAACCTGTTTTCAAAGGAGAAAATTATACATATTGGAAATCGATCATGTATGTACACTTGTTATTGGTTGAAAAAAATGTGTGGTGTGTCGTCACCGAGGGACCATATATTTCCAAGGACGACGATGATGTTGTTAAACATCCAAAAGACTGGAATGATGATGAAACCAAAAAGGCTTCATATGATTTGAAAGCGAGGAACATAATCATTTCGACACTAAGTGCTAAAGTGTTCTATTCGGTTTCACATTATACGAGTGTTAAGGTATGTGGAAGGCTCTCTAAACTCTCTATGAGGGAAAGAAGGATGTCAAGGATTCTAAAATCAATATGTTTACAGAGGAGTTTGAAAAATTTCGTATGGAACTCGGGGAATCCGTGGATTGCATGCAAACTAGATTCCTCAATTTGATCAACAAACTGCGAAACATAGGTAAAACCTTTTCCAACATACACTGTAATAATAACATATTGAGATCCATGTGCGGGGAGTGGTAAACAAAGGTCACCGCAATAAAAGAAGTAAATCACCTTAGTACTTTGGATATTACAAAACTGTTTATGAAGTTAGCCGAGCACGAGAATGAGCTGAAATGAATCACCAATAGCAAAGTAAAGTCGAAAAAGAAAGAGAAAGGGAAAAAAGAGAAACAAGATATTTCTTTGAAATCTTAATCCTAAAAAGTGAAGAAGTCAAAGGAAGAAAGTGGCGATTCTGACGAAGAAGTTTCCAAAAAGGAAGAAATGAGTCTATTTGCCAGACGCTATAATAGATATATTAAGAGAAACAAGCTCAAGCATACCGATAAAGGTCTAGTGAATTTCAGAAATACTCATCCACCAAAGAAGGATCACAAGAAGTAAGATTATGAGATCACATGTTATGAATGTGATAAACTAGGACACTATAGAACTACATGTCCAAATCTCGCAAAACATCATAAAAACAAAGACAAGGCTTTTTACATGACGAATGGAAATTTTTCCAAAGGTCGTAGAGCATATATCGCGTGGGAAGAAGAGGTAGAGAGATCCTACTTCGATTCCTGCTCGAGTTCAGATGATAAGTGTGCCAAGTTTTGCTTGATGTCACGAAAGAAAAGTGGAACTTCAAAGGTATATAATTATGATTATGAAAATGAGTATACTTATGGTGATTTGTTTAGTATGTTTAATTCCATGTATGCTAATTCCATTAAAGCGTTTAAGAAAATTGTTCTCGAAAAAGAAATTATTGATACACTTGAACATGAGATAAAGAATCTTAATTATACTTTAGATTGTTTAAAGGAATTTCATACATCTCTTGTGGAAGATCATTGTGTTGTTTGAGATACTTTAGCTGAAAATATAAAAGTTGTGGAATGTGTTAATGTCCAATTTTAAAAACTGAAATTGAAACTCTTAAATGACATTTGGCATATGCTGCCACACTATCTAATACTTGTTCTAGTTCTTCGAGTGAAAGAAAGAAGGTTTTTAATAAAAACCCTCACGTCAGTAGGAGAAAGAGAATGAGTGTTTCATCTAAAGCTATTTTCTATTATTATAGAGATAAGGGTCACATTAGGCCTCCTTGTCATGTTAGGAACATTCAAGTTCCCAATGGTAAAATGACATGAATACTTAAATGTAACTCAACTAACCCGGAAGGACCACTAGTTGGGGACCTAAATTACCTTATTGATTTGATACATGAACGTCTTACCTCCTCAAAAAGATTTTGGTTTCTAGATAGCGGATGTTCAAGACACATAACGAGAGATGCTTCCATGTTCATCAAGTTCGATGAGAAGGAAAATGGTCACGTCGCCTACTGAGACAATAATAAAGGTAAAATTATTGGTGAAGGTGTTGTGGGAAATCCCTATACAATTACCATTAAAAATGTTTTGTTAGTGAAAGGGCTTAAACACAATTTGCTAAGTATTAGTCAACTATGTGACAAAGGGTATTCGGTTTCATTCGATACTCTTAGTTGTATAATTAAACATAAGAATAGTAAGGACCTTGTGTTTAAGGGTTTTAGGATTGAAAATATTTATATGCTTGATCTATATGATGTCTAAATGCATGGGACTAAATTTTTATTATCTAAAAATGAGGATTCTTGATTATGGCATAGACGTTTAAGCCATGTGCATTTTGACTTGCTAAATAAGATAACATCCAAAAATCTAGTAGTTGGTCTTCCAAAAATGAAGTTTTCAAAAGACAAATTGTGTAAGGCTTGCTAAATGGGAAAATTGAAAAAGGTTATTTTGACATCAAAACCTCTTGAGCTTCTCCATTTAGACTTGTTTGGCCCTTCGCGACAAGAAGTTTAGGTGGCAACTATTACGGATTTATGATTGTTGACGACTACTCTAGATTTACATGGATACTTTTCTTAGCCCATAAAGATGATACATTTAAAGCTTTTGTTGACTTTGCTAAGTTTGTTCAAAATGTTTTTGGTTTTAAAATCATTACTCCCCATAGTGATCACGGTGGAAAATTCGTGAACCATCATTTTCAAAAAAATTGCACCGAAAATGGTATTGCTCGCAATTTCTCATGTCCTAGAACTCTAAAACAAAACGATGTTGTAGACTTCAAAAAACATGTATTGGAAGAGATTTCCCGGACTATGATAAATGAGATGAGCCTACCTAAGTATTTTTGGGCAGATGCGATTAACACCGCATGTCATGTCTTAAACAGGGTAATCGTAAGATCTATCCTAAAGAAGACACCCTATATGATACTTAAGGGTAGAAAACATAATATTTCGTATTTTCGTGTTTTTGTTTGGAAATGCTTTATGTTGAATAACGGAAAAGATAACCTTGGAAAATTTGATGCAAAATCAGATGAAAGTATTTCCTTAGGGTACTCATCTATGAGTAAAGCCTAGAGGGTTTGCAATCATAGAAATTCTTGAGTAGAGGAGTCAATTCATGTTACTTTTGATGAGTCTTCACCCCAAATATCGGGGAAGAGTATTTATTCTAATGTTTCAAGTATTATAACGGAAAGATTGATCGACAACAAAAGTTCAAGTATTAAAAGCGGAGTAAGTCCTAGGTCACAGGTTAACACTTTATGTAAGTATTTTTCTTTCACTTCTCAGATTGAATCTAAATCCATAGCCAATTCCTTACTTGACGAGGGATGGTTACTTGCTATGCAAGAGGAACTAACCCAATTTAAAAGAAATGACGTTTGAGACCTTGTTCCGCGTCTGGTTGATAAAACTGTCATAGACACAAGATGTGTATTTAGGAACAAGATGGATGAAAATAGAGTAATTACGATAAATAAAGCTAGGTTAATGGTAAAAAGATATAATCAAGTTGAAGGGATAAACTACGAGGAGACTTATGCTCATATAGCCCTCCTAGAGGCTAATAGGCTCCTTTTGGCATCAACCTGTTGTCTGAACTTTAAGCTTGACCAGATAGACGTTAAGTTTGCCTTTCTAAATGGTCATATAAATAAAGAGGTGTATGTATCACAATAATCCTAATCATATTTTTAAGTTAAAAATAGCTTTCTATGGTCTCAAACAAGCTCCTAGAGCTTGGTATGAGAGATTGGGTGGATTTTTTATCAAACAAGGATTCAATCGTGGGAAAGTCGACACCATTTTTTTTATAAGACATAAGGAAAAGCATTTTTTTGTGCAAATTTATATAAGTGATGTTATATTTGGGTCTACTAATGAATCTCTTTGTCGAGAAATTTCTAGCTCGATGCATAGGGAGTTTGAGATGTCACTTATGGGAGAGTTAACATACTTCTTAGGATTGCAAATCAAGCAAGGTGGAGAATGTATTTTCATAATTCAAACAAAGTATTGTCTAGATCTTCTCAAGAAGTTCAAGATGAAATATTCAAAGACTATCTCAACTCTAATGGCTTCAAATATGCTCATAGACAAATATGAAAGAGAAATGGATTTCGACATAACCAGGTACCGAGGTCTAATCGGATCCTTACTCTATTTAACCATAATTAGGCTTGATATCATGTTTAGTGTATGCATGTCTGCTAGATATCAAGCATCACCTAAGGATTCTCACTTTAAGATCGTTAAAGTTATTTTGAGGCATCTTAACGGAACCTCAATAGCATATGATAGTGAAATGAAATCACCTTGTGTTTTTGGACAAAATTTGATTCAAGGTAAAATCTCAAAAAGCTTTTAAAAATTCAAAAATATGAGATTTTACAAGATTGATTTGAATCAGACAGTTTTACACTTAATTTTTTATTCTTATCAAACTGAACAGTAGCTCAACTCAACAATTTCATTTTTCCCAAATCATGTTTGAATTGATTCAAATCAAACTTTCAACATGATTCGAATCAAATTATTTTGCCTAAAAATCCTGTCAGTTTTGGGCATTTTGATTAGAATCACTTTTTATTCTTGATTTGAATCAGAAAGCTTGTGATTTGAATCACGTATTCTCTGATGCGAACCAACTGGCATATCTTTCAAAAATCAAGCATTTCTTTCATTTCACCTCATTTTTTCTCATTTGATTCAAATCATATATTCTTGATTCGAATCTAACTAACTTTTTTCAACCATTTTATGTGTTTCATCTCAAGCACATATAAATCATTTTCTGTCACCATTCAATCACAACATACATCATTCTATTAATATTCTTCATTATGGTTTTGTGTGAAAGCCATTTTCCTCTATTTTGAGTGTTCAAAGTCTTGCTACGAATTTCTCACATCTTCAAATTTTTTGAGTTCAGATATTAATAAGTAGAGTTCTGAGATTGATTGAAGGAGGTGCGTACTTGAAACTAATCGTTCTTGGAGATCTTGTTGAGTTTTCAGGTTGTTATAAAGAAAGAGGGATTTTCAATGGTGGTGACAAATTCCATTGAAAACAAGTAGGTTCTTTTCTTCAGCATTGCCTTAGTAGTAACTGTATTGAATGGCTTTTAAAATACTCATATTTTGTATAAATTTATTTAAAACTAAGATTTCCTCTACGATGAATATTCGCAGAGTGAAAAACTCATGCCAATATTATAAAAGCTAAATGGGAGGATCCTTTTTTAGATAGGATGGTTGAATTTAAAATGGCGAATGAAATTGAAATATAGTAAAATTTGAAAAAGTCTAAGGAGGTAGCACCTATAAATTCAGATGGTGACACACATAATCGTCTCAAGTTTTTGAACGCTTTTTGTATAGGTTAGTCACGATTTAATAAGGGAAAGAAAATATAAAGGCCTGTTAATCACGATTTAACCTGACAAATATTTTATGAGACCCCAATTAGCTATATTTAAACCTTGAAAATTTTTGAGGCCCTGTGTGGTAGCCTGCCTTGCATGCCTTACAGACGGTCCAAGTGACACAATTTTTTTATGCGTTTTAGTTTATACCTTACATTATGTGTATACAATTTGGAATGTTTAGGATGTAATATTTTAAATTTCTAGGATGTATAGTTTTAATTTTTCGTTGATTGGTAAACATGTTTTTGGTATTACAAAGCAGGATGTGTTCAGATAACATTATTTGAACAAACCTCTGAATCAAGGAAATAACACCTTGGAATATCAGTTTTGTTAATTCTATGTATTTCTGATTGGCGGTAATTTTGGGAAAACTAACTTAGCTATAACATGTTGAACAAGATGTCCTAACATGTGGATCCGACATCTTGTTTGAAACAGGTTTACTCTTGATAATGGTTGATTGATTAACAAATTACTGAATATTCTAGGAATATTAAGTAATCCTTGTGGCGTCCAAGATTGAGGAATCAGAGATTCTATTTGATTTTAAACTTATTCTGTTTTCTAAATGTTGAGACATTTTAGGAAACTTTTGATTATTAACCTAATGGTGTGCAGCTGTTTCACTACGTGTATGAGGCCCAAATCCAGGTAAATCTATGGCTATATATAGAATGTCTCAAACCTAATTGAAGAACGAATCCAATAAGGTGTTAGTGTGGTGTTAGGGTTTGAGTGTTCTTGTTAATTGTGATCTTCTCTAATATCATCTTGGTATATGAGTGAGACTGTTTCTATTAAGTTGTAAGGTTTATCAAACACTCATAAGCTTTTAAGCATTGAGTGATTGTGTGTCTGTGAAGTGTGACTTAAGAATCTTTTGTAATTGTTTAAATTATCATTGTTGTGATTGAAAGAGAAGTGAGAAGGGTCTCATATCTAGAAGAGTCTTAGGTAGAAGTTAAGCACGGGTAGTGATTAGGGAGTAGATTGTAAACTGGAGATAGTTTGTTGAAGGTCTACAAGCTGATACTATTTAGTGGATTTCCTCCCTGGCTTGATAGCCCCCAAATGTAGGTGTTGTTGTATACCGAATTGGGTTAATAACTCTGTGTGTGCTATTATTATTATTTTATGTTCTCTTATTTGTAGGTTATCTTGTTATTGTGTTTCGATCAGATGTCAGTGTCTCGACATCTCTTAGGACATCTAATATCTGCATACCAGAATTTTAAGTTTACAAGACATGAAGTGTCCAAATAACACTTTCTGCAAAACTTATGAGACAATACATCACACTTTGGCAAATTACTTTACAAGACATGGTGTGTCCAAATAACACTATTTGCAAAAACTCCTGAGATAATACATAACTCATTGGCATATCAGTTTACATGACAAAGTGTGTCTGGATAAAACTGTTTGAATAAACCACAAAGATAATACATAGAACCTTGGCAACATAATTTACTTATAAGGGTGTGTCGAGATAACACTATCCGGATAAACCTTTGAGCCAATAAGTGGTTAAGAGCGTATTCATATGGATTAGTTGCCAGATTTCCCATGTGTGGGTTAATCATGCACACAAGAGTCAAGTCATCACTGTACTCGGTGGCATACTACCACCCAACGATACTTGGAAAATGTTGGAGGATTCATGCTTAAAAATATTTCAGATGCAAATTTGTAATATATACATAAAGTACTACGAAATTAATAATTTCCATGTATTTATATTACGTGAAATAAATAGTTATTTCTTGTCATTTGTATTGTCGTGTACTATCTAGCTTCATCTAGCTTTGAGTACAGGCCAACCAAACCAGATACCCCTAATTATAATTATGAATCCTCTCAATATCTATGAATTAATTAATGTAGATAATATCGAAGTAGGTATAACTTTTATCCATAAATAGTATTGTGTCAATCAAATACAAGAAATGTGTCTTCAAAGCACATTGTCTATGAAAGGCGGCATGAGCATCATCACCAGCATGATTAGCAGTAGAAAATAAGTGGTTCTCATATTTATTTAGAAATGAAAACTTTGCATGTGCTACTCGGGTATCTACAATCTTATTTTAGGCCTTGCTCGGATAAGTCCCTAAGTGTGTAACCATAAGGTATAATGAATTGACTCTTTGAAATGTAGTATGATCCATTAATATGCATGTGATTGAAAAATGTAGGATCTATGATACATCATCAAGAGTGATACTTACCTGACCAGTGGGAAGCTGAAATGATGATGTCTTTGAACTCCATCTCTAAAAAAATCCGACAAAAGATCATGGTCAATGTAACCAAATCATGTCGTACAAACATACTTCAATTTGGATCTTCAAATACTTCCAAAAACTATGGTACATTTGGTTGTGCATTCATGATATCTTCCTACCATAATTAATACACTTTAGAGTATCATGACACTCTCAAAATTAGTAAATCAACTTCAGAAAGTTCAATTGGTATCATGAACATAATTCAGATGTTTAAAAACATAAGTGAATATTTTTTACCACCCCATCTCACATGTGAGAAATAATGTGGCATGCATATAGAGAAAGTAGTGACATGAGCAGGTGCAGCAGCAACAAGTGCATCAACATGAGACCGAGATTCATGAACATGGTACAACGATCCCTCAGCAGTACCAGATGATTTTCAAAAGTCACATGAAGATTTAGTATTATCTATGCATACTGAATCATATAGAAATAATCAACCATGCTTGTACCTTAGTTGTTCATGAGAAATTTTCCTCAACATATGTGATATAATGGGCATATCTGATGTCTAGATAACACTCTCAAGATGGGGCCAAATATCGCTATCCAGGTGGTTTTTCACTAGTGCCACATCAACATAAGCGAAACCTTAAAACTTCTAAAATCATAATAGTGACAAGCATTCAATAAATGAGATATATATCCATCAATAATTAGGATATCCGGGGAGAAGCATGTGGGTTTTAAAACTAAAAAAAAAAGAATTTGTCATACTCACTGGAAGTAATGTGAGAAAGTCAAGTGATTAATGTTATCAAATATTCTTCAAATGCTGAATAAATGGGATATACTATCGTGACTAATAGTATGAATCGAAAGATTTTACAAAATATATTTCACAATAACAGTTGCGAAAAGTTCCTTTCCTTTTTTCAAACTTACTAAATAAGAGAGAAAATAGTGTGCTATATATATATATATATATATATATATATATATATATATATATATATATATATATATATATATATATATATATATATATATATATATATATATGTTGCACCATTAGCATTCTGTGTCTGAGTAGTGTTCTTCGGATAAATATATTTTTTTCTCGACTACTCATTCTAAAAAGTCAATGTGAGAGTGTTCTTCAGACAAATATTACAAATGAAAGAAAAACGAACTTATAAAACAATCCCTAAAATATAAAAAAAAATCAATAAAAATGAAAGAAATATGTGTACCAATGTATTTATAAAAAAAAAAGTGATTGTGACCCCCTTTTTCAATGTAGCTTCACGACTAGTAACTAGTTTTTTTTTCTTTTTCACATATGATAGTCCAAAAGTAATATTTGAAATTTTGGAAACACAAATAAGTGTTAAGCTTTTGAATTATGTAATAAAGATAAAAATCAAAAGAAATATTGTTAAAATTTCTTTGTTTTTTTTAAAAAGTTTTGTACCAACGTTACTTATCGACTAATTTAAAGAGACCAATCACATTGTTCACTAACAGGAGATCCATTTAAAGACAGAGTAAAATTTTATATTGACTAACCTAACACAAAGATTGTTAGATTGTTAAAAATTATACCATTAATATTATAAGAAAGTATTGGTAGGGTGTATGCAGATTGAGTTGAATCGGGTTTGGCCTAACCTGTTACCCAACTCGTTCAAACTTCAATGGGCTAGGTCTATCGTCCAACCCGCAATTTCATTGTCAAAACCGATCCGAACCGACCTGTTCATTAATGAGTTGAGTTTGCGGGTTGTGTTTCAAATAAAAATATAATTTTTTATGATTCTTTTTATCGGTTTAAAACAAATGTAACATAACTCAATACAACCACTATAACACTCAAATTCAATGAAACATATCATATAATATCTAATAAAATTCATCAACATGACATAAGACTTTATAATAGTATAAAATTCAACAAGACATGTTATTTTCATAAAATACCTAAGTTGGGGATGATACAAAAGAAAATAAGAAACAACATTTAATATTAGAATTACATAAACTCATTGGTCTAGTAGTGTTATTGGTGGAGAATAATTTTTTTGTGGAAAAATTATGGTTATTAGTGAGATATTAATTTTATATTTTTATATAAATAATAATAAAAGTAATAAGAAATTATTAAAGTCACATCAATGAGTTGAGTCAACGGATCCGCGAGTTGCAAAACTCAAACCCGATACCCGAACCAAAATTATACGGATCCGCGAGTTGCAAAACTCAAAGTTATTGGTTGGGTTGGATATACTCGTAAATGAATGAGTTCAGGTAATTTATGGATTAGGTTGGTTTGGGTAAGCGAATTCGTGAGTCGACTCGTACCCATAAACATCCCTAAGCATTGGGGTGATAAGATAGAAGATCATATAATGACATCATTTATGAAGTAAAATGTAATTTTGAATTCACATCAATTAGATGTAAAACAAAGAAGCATCACAATGGAAACTTTAAATATGATTGAATTTTAGTATAAGTTTTTGATTATTTTTCCATAATTTTGATTTTTGTTTATTTTTAATAATAATATTATTTTTACATATAAAATAGTATCTATTTAATAAAGAATTTTTTTATAGTAAAACATGACAAATATATATATATATATATATATATATATATATATATATATATATATATATATATATATATATATATATATATATATATAAGAAACAAACAATAGGAGAGCACCAATAGTGCTCTAAAACAATAAAAATCAACTAAACAAATACCTAAAAAAGCAAGATTTTGGAAAGCGCATTATCCCTAACTACACACAAAGAAAACCCAACCCCTCCTCACTTGTTAAAAAAAATATATTCTGAATCTAATGGCTTTGAACTCTCTAGAGAGCTAATTAAAGGAAGGTAAATGTGACCACCTGAAAAGATAAGCAAGGCATCTGACCACACAATACATTTCTAAGAGCGAAAGAACTATAATGGGTCTCTCTCCTACTCAAGCAAATAAAAGTCAACTCTTAAGCCAAGCCTAATATCAAAGACATCTGGTGATTTACCGTTCTTTTTTTCGACAAAAAAATAATTTTAGGCAAAATACCATTTTTAGTCTCTTATCTTTACTTTGATGTCCATTTTGGTCCTTTAACTTTTAAAAGGACCAATACAGTCCCTTATGTCTCTAAACAGTATCATTTAAGTCTTTTCCTTCTAATTTTCACAAACAATGTCTATGTTAGTACGTGTGGCATCTAACGTAACATATGTTTGCACATGTGACATATGACATAACATATGTTTGCACGCGTGGCATCTGACGGCATCTGATGTAACATATATTATCACGCGTGGCATCTGACATGACATATATTGCTACGAAAATGAGTTAGAATCAGATGTTGTAGCAACAATTCCTTGAGGTAACTAATGAGTTCAAATGCTGAATAAATGGGATATACTATCGTGATGAAATACATATTTTACAAAATCCTTCAATTCATACTATTTGAACTTTCTGAATAAGAGGAAAAGTAGTGATATATATATATATATATATATATATATATATATATATATATATATATATATATATATATATATATATATATATATATATATATATATATATATATATATTCCCATGAGTATGACAAATTCTCACTATTAATGTTATCAAATATCCTTCAAATGCTGAATAAATGGGATATACTATCGTGAATAATAATATGAATTGAAAGATTTTGTAAAATATATATTTCACGATAACAGTTGCGAAAAGTTCCTTTCCTTTTTTCAAACTTATTGAATAAGAGGGAAAGTAGTGATATATATTGTAGAAATAGTCAACACAAGAAAAATTCAACACAAGCCATAATAGGAAAATAAGGGAACGACTTATATTTTATTGTAACATGATTCATTTATTTATTAGTATGTAAGACACTATAAATTGTCATATGTTTAGCGTAACAATCAATCAAGCAACATTGTAACAACACATATATATATATATATATATATATATATATATATAAACAAAGTTACTACTTTCTCAATATAATCAATCTTTATTCTTTAGACATATATTCCTTCATACAAGTTATTATTCTAGCTATATTATTTCGTGTTCAACCTTAGTGAGGGTGATATTTCATATCGTTATTAGAAGCCAAATTTCCGCTGCGACTCCAACAATTGGTATCAGAGCCAATTGTAAAATAGTAGAGTGGTAAAACTTTATTATTTTTTGGTTATCGAAGATAATGGCTTCTACTAGTGGAACCGTCAAGGTTGGTAAATATGAAATTGAGAAGTTCAATGGGAAAAATGATTTTTCCTATTGGAGGATGCAGATGAAAAATCTGCTTATTTCATAAAAGTTGCACAAAGCATTAGCGGGAAAAGAAAAGAAATCGGAGAGTATGAAGGATGAGGATTGGGAGGAGTTAGATCTTGAAGCACGGGCGGCCATAATCTTATGCCTTGAGAGGGATGTTGCATTCTTAGTTAATGAAGAAGCAACGGCTGCTGGCGTGTGGTCAAAGTTAGAGAGTAATTTCATGACGAAAACTCTAACAAATCGGATCTACTTAAAGTCCAAATTGTATACTTGCAAGATGGAGGAAGGCACCTCAATCCGGGAGTATGTCAACAAGTTTGATAGGATTATATCAGACTTGAAGGATGTAGAAGTGAAGATTGATGAAGAAGACCAAGCATTGTTGTTACTGCTTTCATTACCAGAGTCCTATGAAAATCTAGTCCAAACATTGATGCTTGTGGGTGATACTCTAACCATGGATGAAACTAGAACATCACTTTTGGCAGATGATCTTCGTAAGGTTGCTACAAGTGGGATGTCTAGTAGCAGTGGAAGAGAACAAGCTCAGGGATTATTTGTTACTAGAGGGAGGACAAATGAAAGAGGACAAGGCATGGGAAGGAAGTGTAGATCAAAATCTAGAGCTCCTGTGGATAAGGCATGTTTTAAATGTGGTGAGCTTGGGCACTTTAAAGCAAATTGTCCAAATAAGAGGGTATTATTTAAGAAGTACACCAATAACGAAAACTACTCCAAAGGGAAACAAGATTTGCAGGAGGCGAGTTATGTCTCTAATGGCGAGGATGGTTGCTTCTCAGTTTCAGACCAAGACCATGATATCTCTGGGAGATGGATGCTTGATTCAGGAGCTTCACACCATATGTGCCCAAATAGGAAGTGGTTTACTACCTACCAAAGCACAGATGGTGGTACAGTTTTAATGGGAAATAACCATGCCTGTAAAATTATGGGGTATGGTACAATACGAATCAAGATGCATGATGGAGCGGTAAGGACTCTGATGAACGTGAGACATGTCCCTAATTTGCGGAAAAACCTTATTTCTCTTGGTGTATTAGAGGAAAATGGTTGCAAAATAATCTTGGAAAATGGAGGCTTAAAGGTTGTTCGTGGCTCTTTGGTTGTGATGAAGGGGGTTCGTCATAGGAATTTGTATCCTCTTATTGGGGAAACTGTCACAGGTGATTTGGCAGTTGGAATCAGTGGAAGTAAAGATCAAACTAAATGTACCAGGATGTGGCATATGCGCCTTGGGCATATGTCTGAAAAGGGTCTATCACTGCTTGGTGAGAAAGGTTTGCTGAAGAACATGGAAAAGCCATGCATGGAATTTTGTGAACATTGTGTGTATGGCAAAGCACATAGGTTACGGTTTTCTACAAGCAAGCATAAAAGCAGGGGAATGTTAGACTACGTGCATACTGACGTTTGGGGTCCGACTCCGATTACTTCTAAGGGTGGTTCTAGGTACTTTGTTACATACGTTGATGATCATTCGAGATATGCTTGGATTTATTTCCTTAAGCATAAGAATGAGGTATTTGATACTTTCAAGTGTTGGAAAGCAATGATTGAGAACAAAACGGGTAGAAAGCTGAAAACTCTGCGATCGGATAATGGTACAGAGTATACGGATGGAGCTTTCAAGAGGTTCTGTGATCAGGAAGGCATTGTTAGACACTGGACGGTAAGAGGCACACCGCAACAGAATGGAGTCGCGGAAAGACTGAACCGTACACTTCTTGAGAAAGCAAGGTGTATGCGCTCTAATTCTGGGTTAGGTCGAGAATGGTGGGCAGAGTCGGTAGCTACAGCTTGTTATGTTGTAAACAGATCCCCACATTCTAGTTTAGGTGGAGACACACCCTATAGGGTGTGGTCAGGTGAGCATGCTGATTATGAAAGACTAAAAATATTCGGATGCACGGCTTATTATCACGTCAAGGAAAACAAACTTGATAATAGAGCCAAGAAAGTTATCTTTCTAGGATATGCAACAGGGGTCAAAGGCTACCGCCTTTGGAGTGTAGAAGATTCTAAGTTTGTGATTAGCAGGGGTGTTACCTTTGATGAAAAACCTATGGTGCCTAAAGATGGTGATGTGACGATATCAAATAAGCAAGTTATTGAGATAGAATCTGAAGACCAACCAAATTCTAGTCGTGGTTAGGTGGAGAATCCTATCGCCAGTGAAGACGAGCAAGAGGATGAACATGACTATGAGGAGGTTCAGCAGGAAAATACACATGTATTACAACAACAGCAGCAGGAATCTTTGGATACCACTAGGCCAAAGAGAAATTATAAAACAGTTCAGAAGTTTGGGTCAGACAAACCTCTAAGGCATTATGGGCAGGTTAACTTGGTTGAATATGCACTCTCGGTTGAAGATGATGAGCCGGTAACCTTCAAGCAAGCTATCAAAGACAAAGATAGAGAGAGTTGGTTGGTTTCTATGGAGGAAGAGATGCAATCTCTTCACAAGAACAAGACATGGGAGGTGGTCTCATTGCCTGTAGGAAAGTCTGCTATTGGTTGTAAATGGGTGTATAAAAGAAAAGAAAATCATACTAAGTCATGCGGTACAAGATATAAGGCTAGGCTAATGGCCAAGGGGTTTGCACAAAAGGAAGGAGTAGATTACAATGAGATATTTTCTCCGGTGGTGAAACATACTTCTATCCGGGTGCTATTAAGTTTAGTAGCTCATGGTGATCTTGAGCTGGAACAACTAGACGTGAAGACAACTTTCTTGCATGGAGACTTAGATGAGGAAATATATATGTATCAACCTGAGGGTTACAAGGTTGAGGGTAAAGAGAGTCAGGTATGTCGTTTGAGAAAATCACTTTATGGATTGAAACAATCTCCGAGACAGTGGTACAAGCGATTTGATTCTTTTATGATAAAACAAGGTTTCTCTAGAAGCAGCTATGACAGTTGTGTCTATATTCAGAAGCTTCATGGAGGTGATTCTATCTATCTATTATTGTATGTCGATGACATGCTTATTGCTTCAAAAAGCAAGGTGGAGATAGATAAGTTGAAGTCTAAACTTGGTAAAGAGTTTGAGACGAAGAACTTGGGTGCTGCAAATAAAATACTGGGTATGGAGATTAGAAGAGAGCGGACAAACCGGAAACTGTTCTTGAGTCAAAAAGGCTATTTAGAGCGGGTTGTTGAAAGGTTTGGAATGAAAGGTGCTAAGTCGGTGGTTACTCTATTAGCTCCACATTTTAGGCTTTCTGGTAATCAATCTCCCACTACAGCAAAAGATAAGGCATACATGGAAAATGTACCTTATGCTAGTGCAGTTGGCAGTTTGATGTACGCTATGGTGTATACACGTCCAGATATTTCACAAGCGGTAAGTGTTGTCAGTAGGTTCATGGCAAATCCGGGAAAGGCACATTGGGAAGTGGTGAAGTGGATTTTGAGGTACTTAAAGGGTACCATTAACACTGGTTTGTGTTTTGGTGAAGATACATGTCAAATAAGCGGGTTCGTTGATTCAGATTATGCTGGTGATCTAGATAGACGGCGATCTACTACTGGTTATGTGTTCAAAATGCACGGTGCTCCAGTTAGTTGGCGATCGATGTTACAGTCTACAGTGGCACTCTCTACTACGGAAGCCGAGTACATGGCAGTAGCAGAAGGAGTAAAGGAAGTATTGTGGTTGAGGGGTCTTCTAGGTGATTTGGGTGTTGAGCAAGAACGCATGAGACTGATGTGTGATAGTCAAAGTGCAATCCATTTGGCTAAGAATCAGGTCCATCATGCTCGAACCAAGCATATAGATGTCAAGTATCATTTTGTACGGGATGTCGTAGAGGAAGGTCATATTTCTCTTACGAAAGTACACACTGATGAAAATCCTGCAGACATGTTGACCAAGGTTGTGACAGGCAGCAAGTTTCAACACTGCTTGAACTTGCTAAACATTATTCCATTTTCGTCCAAAATTTAAGGATTTTTTTTTAAATTATGAACGAGGTGGAGAATTGTAGAAATAGTCAACACAAGAAAAATTCAACACAAGCCATAATAGGAAAATAAGGGAAGGACTTATATTTTATTGTAACATGATTCATTCATTTATTAGTATGTAAGACACTATAAATTGTCATATGTTTAGTGTAACAATCAATCAAGCAACATTGTAACAACATATATATATATATATATATATATATTATATATATATATATATATATATATATATATATATATATATATATATATATATATATATATATATATATATATAAACAAAGTTACTACTTTCTCAATATAATCAATCTTTATTCTTTAGACATATATTCCTTCATACAAGTTATTATTCTAGCTATATTATTTCGTGTTCAACCTTAGTGAGGGTGATATTTCCTATCGTTATTAGAAATCAAATTTCCGCTGCGACTCCAACATATATATATATATATATATATATATATATATATATATAATATTATATAATATATATATATATATATATATATATATCTATATATATATATATATATTATATATATATAATATATATATATATATATATATATATTGCACCATTAGGATTGTGTGTCCGAATAGTGTTCTTCAAATAAATATTTTTTCTCTCGATTACTCATTCTAAAAAGTTAACGTGAGAGTGTTCTTCAAACAAATATTAAAAATGAAAGAAAAAAGAACTTATAAAACAATCCCTAAAATATAAAAAAAAATCAATAAAAATGAAAGAAATATGTGTACCCAATGTATTTATAAAAAAAAAGTTGATCGTGACCCCCTTTTTCAATGTAGCCTCGCGACTAGTAACTAGTTTTTTTTTCTTTTTTAGATATGATAGTCCAAAAATAATATTTGAAACTCTAGAGACACAAATAAATGTTAAGCTTTTGAATTATAATAAAGATAAAAATCAAAAGAAATATTGTTAAAATTTCTTTGTTTTTAAAAAAAAGTTTTGGTACCAATGTTACTGATCGACTAATTTAAAGAGACCGATCACATTGTTCACTAACATGAGATCCATTTAAAGATAAAGTAAAATTTTATATTGACTAACCTAACACAAAGATTGTTAGATTGTTAAAAATTATATGATTAATATTATAAGAAAACATTGGTAGGATGTACGCAGGTTGGGTTGGATCGGGTTTAGCCTAACCCGTTATCCAACTCGTTCAAACTTCAATGGGCTGGGTCTGTCATCCAACTCGTAATTTTATTGTCAAAACTGACCTGAACCGATCTGTTCATTAATGAGTTGGGTTCGCGGGTTGTGTTTCAAATAAAAAATATATATTTTATGATTCTTTTTATCGATTTAAAAAAATATAACATAACTCAATACAACCAATATAACACTCAAATTCAATGAAACATATCATATAATATCTAATAAAATTCATCAACATGACATAAGACTTTATAATAGTATAAAATTCAATAAGACATGTTATTTTCATAAGATACATAAGTTGGGGATGATACAAAAGAAAATAAGAAACAACATTTAATATTAGAAGTACATAAACTCATTGGTCTAGTAGTGTTATTGGTGGAGAATAATTTTTTTTGGAAAAATTATGGATATTAGTAAGATATTAATTTTATATTTTTATATAAATAATAATAAAATTAATAAGAAATTACTAAAGTTACATCAATGAGTTGGGTCAACGGATTCGCGAGTTGCAAAACTCAAATCCGATACCCGAACCAAAATTATACGGGTTGTTATGGGTTGGGTTGGGTATACCCGTAAATGAATGAGTTCATGTAATTTATGGGTTAGGTTGGTTTGGATCAGCGAATTCGTGAGTCGACTCGTATCCATGAACACCCCTAAGTATTGGGGTGATAAGTTAGAAGATCATATAATGACATCATTTATGAAATAAAACGTAATTTTAAATTCACATTAATTAGATGTAAAACAAAGAAGTATCACAATGGAAACTTTAAATATGATTGAATTTTAGTATAACTTTTGATTATTTTTCCATAATTTTGATTTTAGTTTTTTTTTATTAATAATATTATTTTTACTTATAAAATAGTATCTATTTAATAAAAAAATATTGTTATTTTTATAGTAAAACAGGACAAGTGTATATATATATATATATATAATATATATATATATATATATATATATATATATATATATATATATAATATATATATATATATATATATATATATATATATATATATATATATATATATTATATATATATATATATATATATATATATATATATATTATATATATATATATTATATATATATATATATATGTGTGTGTGTGTGTGTGTGTGTGTGTAAAAGAAACAAACAATAGGAGAGCACGAACAGTGCTTTAAAACAATAAAAATCAACTAAACAGATACTTAAAAAAGTAAGGCTTTAGAGAGCGCATTATCCCTAATTACATACAAAGAAAACTCAACCTCTCCTCACTCCTTAAAAAAATATGTTCTGAATCCAATCGCTTTGGACTCTTTAGAGAGCTAATTGAAGGAAGGTAAACGTTAGCACCTGAAAAGATAAGGAAGGCATTTGACCACACAATACATTCCTAAGAGCGAAATAACTACAATGGGTCTCTCTCCTACTCAAGAAGATAAAAGTCAACTCTTAAGCCATGCCTAATATTGAAGACATCTGGTGATTTACCGTTCTTTTTCCCGACAAAAAATATTTTTAGGCAAAATACCATTTTCAGTCTCTTATTTTTACCTCGATGTTCATTTTGGTCCTTTAGCTTTTAAAAGGACCAATACAGTCCCTTATGTCTTTAAACAGTATCATTTAAGTCTATGTTAGTACGTGTGGCATCTGACGTAACATATGTTTGCACATGTAACATATGACATAACATATGTTTGCACGCGTGTCATCTGACGGCATCTGATGTAACATATACTAGCACGCATGGCATCTGACTTGACATATATTGCTACAAAAATGAGTTAGAATCAGATGTTGTAGCAACAATTCCTTGAGGTAACGAATGAGTTCTAGAAGAATTATGGCATTGAGTCTAGGAAAATTGAAAATAGGAAGAGAATTAGAAGCAATCAGAATTTTAAAATTACACACGCACATACACACACACACACATAAGAAACCTTGTATGCATTGGATTTTGTAATTGGTGTTGAAGAAATTAGTCCCCATCTTGCCAATCTTTGGGAAGAAAATACTATAGAATTATATATACACAGACAACACAAGAGTATGAAAAGTTGGGGGAATAGTAGCAGTAGTAGAAGTATATACTTGTTTGTATTCCTTTTTAGATAATTCATTACCAATGAAATAAGTTGCGCAAATTAACTAGAACAAGGACAAACTATTGGAAGAACCTATTCTTTTGATCCTCAAAACATGAAGACAACATAACGATTAGTTGAACTGGTTCTATTTACAAATAAATTTTATTCCACGGTTGAGTAATAGAGTACACGAGCATCATGGTTTTAGGTAACCCTAATTTCATCCAATCCAATAAGATACATATTTTATACAGTGACAATTCAACTTATGTGATTTCAGATTTATAAGCAAATAGACAAAAACAATCCACAATTTCTAATACAAGTTCAAGCAACACACACGAATCAAAAGATGAATTAAGATGTGTTTTTATGAAGTTATGAATGATGGGAAAATTAAAGCGAGAAGAATTGACTAACTTGGCAACCGAACAATCTTCGAGATGCTTTACATTTTCTTCACCTCCCATATTGGAATCGTAGATGAATGAACGACGGTAGCTAGGTTTAGATATGGAATATAAATATATTTTCAATTTGTATACTAAAATAACAAATGTGAATTAGCTTAGTGGTTGTCAATTCCATTCTACAATCAAGATGGCCCGAGTTCGATAAGTGACTAAAAGGGTATTTTTCCATAATTTTACTATGTAACCCCTAAATGATCCAGACTATTGAATTCTAAATCGAAACAAACCTATAAGAGAGCTTTTCCCATGGCCAAAACCTTGAAAAACCTCAAACACCTCTACCACGAAACACGAAAGAGGAGTAGGCATATCCACCCACCTAAACATCTTATACCAGAACAAATAGGCTACCTCGTAGATGATAAATAAATGGTCCAATGACTCCACCTGCTTTAAACACATTGCACACCCCACCCCACTATCAGATGAGAGAATTTGATGGCTAACAAGGTTTTTCCTAGTCGACAGTCTTTCATGCTACATCTGCCTTGAAAAGACCACTACTTTAAAAGGTGTTCAACTCTTCCAAACCCTATATAACACTCTGATTACTCAGGTTGACCTACCTTTTACTCCTTTCTCCAAAGTAGAAAACATGTCATAAGCAGACACCACTGAATACCTACTTAAGGGGTTCGAAGTCCAAATCCAAACATCCAACCGCCTCTATTTAACCACATCAACTAAAGAACCAACTAGCTTTTTCACAAGCTCTTCCTCCCAAACAAGAAGGGAACGTCTCCACAATAAGTCTCAAACCCCCCTCCAACCCACTGCATGAGACTTTGTTCTGGGATGTGAAATAATATCTCAAAAGAAACACATAATGGGAATTTCCCCACCCAAACATCATGTCAGAACTTAGTTTTCATACCGTCCTCAACCTTCTTTTTACGAGTGAACCATCCTGAAAGTTGCTCAGATGTCAATCCAAGAAGAGACACACCTCTCTACCATAAGGAAATCTTTCTACGACCTACCAACCTACCTCTCAATAGGGAACTACACACCTTAGCACCACATTTGGACGAAACAATGTCCTTCTAAAGATACGACTTATCTTAAAGTAGTATCCACCTCCATTTATTTAACAAAGTCAAATTAACAAGTCTTAGATCCTTAACCCCTAAACTACCCGCCTCTTTAGGCTTACACACATCTTCCCACTTAACCTAGGTTATCTTAGTTCCTCTTTAGATCCCTGAAGAGGAACCTTATTTACAATGTTGGTAACTTCTTCCGGACTTTAACTAGCATCTTTATAAAAGAAAGGGAAAAATTAGGGATCGAGTTCATAAACGAATTCAACCGGAAAATTCTAAATAGCTCAACAAAGATACTAATAAAATCATGATCCATAAGGAATCGGCGTTGAAAGCTTGCAACCTCACTAGAAAAAAAGGATTTCAATTGAGAGCTTGAGCCAACCTACAACTTTCTGATATAGTTCTTAACAATTAGTTCACCTCTAAAGTTAGGGACTTACTGGATTGTCTAGAAACATTATGAGCCTAATCCAATGTGACATTAACCATGTTTCATGATAATAAAAGTGATGGTAAACTATAAGAGGGAGAAACGTTTGATACTATGGTTAAACATGGTTGTGATCAGGCAAGAAAATCCCCAATTCAAAAGAAACGGTCAACCTTTGAAACATACAATCCTCTTATTGAAGATAACTTAGGATCTCTTTAGGAACCCAAGATAACTAAAGTTAGTGGATTAATTACTGAAAAGGAAAGGGGTCAATTGGTTGAATTAATTTAATAATACATAGATTATTTTGCATGGAGCTATCTCAAGATGTTGGATTTCCCGGAGATTTATTCAAATATAGGCTCCTAATTCAAAAATTATATAAGCCACACAAGCAACCTCCACTACTCCAAATAAGGGAAAAGAGGGCGCTTTTTTGGCCTATAACAGCGCTTTAAAGCGCCCTCTAATCTGGCGCTGGCATAGGTAAAGACAGCGCTTTTTTTCCTGGTGAAAGCGCTCTCTAAAGTGGCTCTTTAAGCCCTTTAAGGGCCACTTTAGAGGGCGCTTTTTAAAGAAAGCGCCCTCTAAAGTGGAAACTTTTAAGGGTTTAGAGGGCGCTTTTACTGGAAAGCGCCCTCTAAAGTGGAAACTTTTAAGGGTTTAGAGGGCGCTTTCACTGGAAAGCGCCCTCTAAAGTGGAAATTTAAAGGGTTTAGAGGGCGCTTATTTTGGAAAGCGCCCTCTAAAGTGGGTGGTTATTTAATTTTTTTTTTTAAAAAAGCGCTATATTTTTTTATTTATTTTAGACAACCTGTATATTGAAGCAGTACACCTAAAACTGTATAATTTGAAGCCCTTTTTCACACATTGCATTCAACAAGCCTTATATACAACAATTCATACATATACAACAATCCACTGATATATAATCGTTTAACTTCTAAAGATTCTAAATATACAACCAATTCATAACTTAAAAAGAAATAAAACTAAGTAGCAAAAGCATCTCTGAGATGTATGTTTTTTTTGCTAGCCGCAGTCTTCTTAGCAACAACCTCTTTTTGTTCAATATCAATAGCATGAACCTAAAATATCATAAAATTAGTTAGGTGAAGTATAAGATCAAGAATTAACATTTTCTATGCATAAATATCATATAATTGTGTTTATACCTTTTTTTTTATGCAACTAACTCGATTTGCTGTAATATAAAAGCCATTTTACCTGTAATAAAGAAAACAATTAAAATCATTTGACCTGTACCTTTTTCACTAAGTTCTCTTTCTTTTCTTGGTTGGAATATGTTCTACATGTCTCTTAACAACACGGACGGTTGGATTGATCCAAATACCCTCATTATGATCATTTCTAATATATGAATCATTTGATATAATATTCTCATCTTGATCATTTCTGGTAAACGATTCAATCTCAACATCAATATCACCTTGATCTCCAGTATTTTCATCAATTACTTTGTTGGAAAAAAGAACTATAGACCATTTCGTACTTTTCGGATCATTGACATAGAACACTTGTCTAGCTTGAGAGGCTAGAATAAAAGACTCATCTTTGTATCCCACCCTATTAAGATCCACTTGCAAAAATCCTGACTTATCCATTCGAATGCCGTTATTATTTTCAACCCACTTGCAACCAAATATAGGAATCTGAAACTTCTCATAATCAAACACCCAAATGCGCTCGATAACACCAAAATACGACAGATTTGCAAACTTGGGGTTTAAGTCCTTCACACTTGATATGTGCATTGCTTCAGCTACCACGGTGACACAACTATTCTGCATAGTACTTTTATCATCTTGTTCTTTGGTATAAAATGTGTATCCATTAATCGCGTATGCGGTATAAGAAAAAACATGGAAACTTGGACCATATGCTAAGCATCTCAACCTTTCTGTTATTGAAGCGGGATCTGAATAATACTTTGAATAAATATGATCCTTTAACCAAGGTATAAAACATCGATTGTGCTCTCGTACTATCCAATTTTCATTTCTATTGGGATTTAAACCTCGGAGAACATCCTTGTGAATTTCAACATACGGCTCAACCTCATTCTCATTGTGCAGAACATACAAATGCACTTGATCCCGTTCGACCCTTGATACTGCCACGATTTTATTTCCAATTAGATTTTTTCCTTCTTTCTTTTCGACAAGCTGAGACTTGGGGAGTCCGATTGACTGAACATTAGACAAATATTCAGTACAAAACTCAATCGCTTCTTCAACAATGTATCTTTCAACCATACAACCTTCTGGTCGACTTCGGTTCTTCACGTACCCTTTTATATTTTCATATAACGTTCAACAGGGTACATCCATCTCATATAAGCTGGTCCACACAATTGTGTCTCTTTCACAAGATGAACAACTAGATGTACCATTATGTCAAAAAATGATGGAGGAAAAAACATTTCAAGCTCACACAAAGTAATAACGATTTCTTTTTGCAACATTGGTAAGATCGCAAGATCGATCACCTTACTGCAAATTGACTTGAAGAAAGAACACAACTTAGTTATAGAGCTTCTTACTTTTTCTGGAAGAATAGAACGTATACCTATTGGGAGAAAATGTTCCATTATAACATGGCAATCATGGATCTTTAAACTCTTTAACTTGAGGTCTTTCATAGACACAAGTCTTCTAATATCTGAAGAGTACCCTTCTGGAACTTTAACTTCACTTAGAAACTTACACAATGTTTTTTTCTCCTTTCTAGATAGAGTATAAGCAGAAGACGGTAGATATGTTCGTTTTCCTTTCTTCAAGGGTCCTAATTCAGTTCTTATTCCCATCGCTATCAAGTCCTTTCTTGCCTTAAGGCCATCCTTAGACTTTCCTTGTATATTGAGTAACGTGCCAATAACACTTTCAAATACATTTTTTTCAATATGCATAACATCAAGAAAATGTCTCACATACAAGGACTTCCAATACGGCAATTAAAAAAAAACTGACCTCTTCTTCCACCCACTTTTGACAAGTGTGTGGGCAAAAGGCTTGCCAAACTGAGTATCCAAATCTTTCACCTTTTCAAAAATTTGATCACCCGTCAATATAGGTGGAGCTCTGCCTTGTTTTGTCTCTCCATTGAACGCCTTTCTCCATCCAAGGTAGTGATGATTTGAATTTAAGAATCTCCGATGACCGAGAAAGACATTCTTCTGACCAAACCCCAAGCGCTTCCAATCTGTTTTATCTTCACAAATAGGGCACAACATCTTTTTGGTCTCATATGTTCGATTGGGAAGAACATTATCCTTAGGAAGCATATCTTTCAAAAGGGCTAATAACTCTGTGAAACTTTTATCCGACCATCCATTGCCCGCCTTTAAGTTGTACAACTTTAATACCGCAGACAATCTTGTGAATTTAGTGCAACCATCACACAAAGGTTTCTCTGCATCACTTACCAACCTCTCAAACATTTCGGGACAATCCTTAAGATCTCCTTCAAGTGCTTCTGCAATCTCTTCAACTCAATCACAATCCTATGTATCTGCGCCACTATAGTTTGAGGCATAGATCGTACTATCCCCCGGTTCAACATTCTCGTTACTTTTCTCACCATGCAAATTCCAACATGTATAACTTCGATCAATTCCATGCCTCATTAGATGCGATGTCAACTGAACTGTGTCAACCCGTTTCCCATAACAACAACCCAAGCAAGGACATATCATTCTACTGGGGTCTTCGGCGTGCGCAACGGCAAACTTAATGAATTCTGATACCCCATTCTCGTACTCTCTTGACAATCGATTGGAAGACATCCATGTATTATCCATTACTAATTAGAATAAACAAAAAACAATTTCAGAAGAGAAACCAAAAATGGGATGAGACAAAACAATTTCGCTTTATTGAGTTAGTCTCTGTGCAGGGCATTCATGTCTCCAACAACAACCCAAAACCAAAACAATTTGGTTTATTGAGTTAGTTTCTCAACATTTTCAGATATCTCTGACTTCAATAGCATGAGAATGTATGAACCATGCATTAAGCATTAGTGGTATGCACTAATTTGTAGCATAGTTATATATCATCATATAGTTTTTACAAAAGATAAACATTGACTAGAAAATATATATGTAGAATTGTATAATGGTCTAACTGAAAGCTAACAGAAGAGTAGTCGACTCTAATTTACTCTATCAAATAACATCCATACCTAAACTTCTTAAGTTACTAGCTACGCTATGTATGCTAGAATAAATACACTCATAAGCTGCATAGTGTACCTTTGATTGGTAGCAGGTGTTTTAGATATTGCTGCCTCCTTTTTCTACATCGAGAAACAAATGGAACAGTTGGTGAAATTTAACCCATAATGCCTAGTCTCCATTGCTAGCATTGCAACATAATAATTATTGTTGAGAATACTCAATAAATGTATGAACCAAGAAAAATGAAACCAAAAATGAACAATAGCGAACGTCAGAAGAGAAACCAAGTAATATGAAGATTAGAAAAATACCTATGGTGTCAAAATCGAACAGCTAACAACGAATTAATAGAAGGAGGAAACGTCGTAGATCTAACAGAGGTGGAAGGAGAACGCCTTAGAAGTAGCGAAATCGTAGCAGTGAGAACCCTAACGTGAAAAAGAACGAAAATAACAGAGAGTGAAATAACAAAACACGCAATATGTTATAATTTTAATGTTTACTAAAGGGGACCTTAGAGGGCGCTTGTGGAAAAAAAGCGCCCTCTAAAGGGGGCCTAAGAGGGCGCTTATGAAAGCGCTCTCTAAGGCTTTCCAAAAGCGCTTTATAAACTGGAAATGCACATGGACTTATAGAGCGCTTTTTTAAAAGCGCCCTCTAAGGGTAACCTTAGAGGGCGCTTTCTAAAAAGCGCCCTGTATTGTTGTCCCTCTATCTCCTCCTTATTTTTTCGCTTCACCTTAGAGGGTGCTTTATTACAAAAGCGCCCTCTAAAGTGCGCTGTCTATTCCAGTTGTTCGCTCCTTATTTTTTCGCTTCACTTTAGAGTGCGCTTTTGTAATAAAGCGCCCTCTAAGGTGCGCTGTCTATTCCAGTTTTTGGCGTAGTGCTCCCAGGAGACTCAATCCTCAATTGATACCTCAAATCAAACTTGAAATAGAGATTTCTCAAAACAAGCTTCACATGAACAACTAGCCATGTAAAGTGGTTATCCAATTTCGTATAATGGATTAAGAAGATAACTTAGTTTAAGGTATGTATTGGCTATAGAAACATAAACCTTGTTGTCACTCCAAATGATAACTATGAAATTGCGGTGGCTGACATGTTAAACCTCGATATTACATTTTTGGATGGACACTCGCCGAGGAAGAAATCCATAAGACAACTTTTAGATGACTAGGTGCACTGTGAGCCTACGAGTAGTTTGTCATGTCATTAGTAATAAAAAATGAGGATGCCATTTATCAAAGGGGTATGAATTCTAAACTCATTATCTAATTGGTAGGTTATGGAAGTTTATATCAATGAAGAGGTGGTCAAGTCCATCAACTTCTAAAATTACTTTTTGTAATTGGAGAGAGCCTTGAAATGAATGAGACTGCGCAATTTAAAAATAATCATACTAAATGCACATTTGGGGTGTTTGATAGTAACATTCTAGATTTTTTGGTACATAATAAGGGAATTGAAGTAAATAAGAATAAAGATACGACTATGTTGGAAGAAAGGCATCCTTGCACTAAGATATAATTGTATCCTCCTTAGCAAAAACAAGTTTCTAAGATAATTCATATAGAAATTATGAAGACATCCTCACCATTTCTTAGATCAAAGGATTAGGAGAAATGAGATGGGGAGTTGATCAACTTCAAAGATTTTGATAACTTCATTGATCTTAGCAATATACGGGTTACGGTCAGTCTCTTATGAGTCCTATGAAGAGAAGGTTTAGAGGTGTTCCTTTGAATTACAAAAATATCTTAAAGGAAAATATATTTCTTTATTGTAGGAGTATTTTAGTTCCTAACATATGGTTTATAAATGTGAGAAAAACACAAGAAGGATGACTGAATTATGTTGACTTTTTTTTTCTTTTTAAACTCTTGATCAAATTCTAAAACAAGGTATATAATCAAAATCAATCAGAGTTAGACAGCGGATATGAAATGAAAGAAAGAATAGAGACACACAGAATTATCCTGGTTGCTCTCACTTGAGAGTAATGCAATCTCCTTGTACTTACAAGAAATTTTCACTATAATCACACAAGATCGCAATTTGCTCAAGCACGCAATCAAGAGACTTCCAATGCTCTAACACTAAGTAAGAGACTTCTATGCTCAAACACACAAGTAAGAGATTTTTAATTCTTAAGCACACAAATAAGAGACTTTTATGCTCAAGTACGCAAGCAAGACACTTCAAATGCTCAAACAATTAGTAAGAGATTTCTATGCTCAAGCACACAAAGAAAAGACTTCTAACAATCTACCTAACATATAAATGATTATTTGGGGTAATACAATTGATATACAATCAGAGGTGTAGAAAGAATACAAAGCGAATAGGCTCTTTTAAGACTTAGGGATTTATAAGGTATACAAGGATAAAAAATCTTAATTTATGCTTGTGCTTTGTTTTAACAGAGTAACTTCACTTTAAATGCCAACTGGTCTATTTCTCTTCAAGTATTTAGCTCCGTAAAATAGGGAAGAAAAATCTTCGTTGAAGATCTGTCACAAAAAAGTCTTTGAGAAGCTTGAATAGAGACATTGGGATGTTTCTTTAAATGGGTACTGACGTTGAAAGTTTGTTTGAAATTCCTTTACTGCAAGAGGAATTATCAGTTGCATCCCAACTAACTCTATGAAGAAAATAAAGCTTAGATCATTACATGACAAAGTAGGCTTAGAGAGGTTGACAATGACCCATCAGAGTCACTTTGGTCCTTGCATTTTCAATGGCTCGGGTTCTGATCATCAGAAGTAGACTTACTCGAGGTCTGGTCTTTAAAAGTTTACTTCTTCGGTGTCTGACCTTCAGACATTGACCTCTTCATAAGTTGACTTCTTCAGAGTCTGGTCTTCAGCTTCAGATTCATCATATCTTTAAGCTTCTCTTTAGATGTTCATAGTCAGAACGAATACTTGGATTATTCGTGAAATTTTAGTCTATGGTCCTACTCACTTGAACAAATATTAGTATACCCAATTGTTCTTTAGATACTTTGTTATCATCAAAATCTAAGAGATATGGGACAAACCAATTATTAGAATAATCAGAATTTTAATTGTTATTATTAATAAAATAATAAATTGGAGAAAAATAAGAGTTAGTAGAAAAATAAGGGACAATAAGGAGATTTAGAGAACAACTTGAGGGTACTGAGGAAAAAGCCTAAATGGGAGGATTTAACTTATTTTTATAATTAGAGGGATAACAGAATTGAGAGAGTTTATAATGCGTGAAAATAAAAGTTAGAGAAAAAGGGAGAAGAAAAAAGTTAGGGTTTGAGAGAAGAATTCCTTAGAAAATATTGTTGTTTTGCTGAAAAATCAAGGTAAGGGGGAGAAAGGGATATCAATTTAGGTGTATTGCATGATTAGGTAGAGAATGAGAAGTCCTTACTCTTTTCTTCATTGTTATTATTAATAAAATAATAAATTGGAGAAAAATAAGAGTTAGTAGAAAAATAAGGGACAATAAGGAGATTTAGAGAACAACTTAAGGGTAATGAGGAAAAAGCCTAAATAGGAGGATTTAACTTATTTTTATAATTAGAGGGATAACAGAATTGAGAGAGTTTATAATGCGTGAAAATAAAAGTTAGAGAAAAAGGGAGAAGAAAAAAGTTAGGGTTTGAGAGAAGAATTCCTTAGAAAATATTGTTGTTTTGCTGAAAAATCAAGGTAAGGGGGAGAAAAGGATATCAATTTAGGTGTATTGCATGATTAGGTAGAGAATGAGAAGTCCTTACTCTTATTACTTTGACTGGGACATAGGGTACTAGTGTTGATCGTTTGATTCGAGGTATGTGTTTTATAAATAGTATTCCTTTGATTCAGAATGTTCACGCCTATGTTTAGGATGTGCATTATGAAGAGAGTTTCCAAGAACTCAAGAAGAAGTTGATCTCTACTCCAGTTTTGATTTTTTTGAATCCAAGTGAGTCATTTGTTGTATATTGTGATGCTTCAAAGATAGGTCTAGGAAATGTGTTGGTGCAGAATGGTCAGGTTGTGGCTTACGCTTCTCGATAGTTGAGAGTTCATGAAAAGAATTATCATATGCATGATCTTGAGTTAGAAGTTATAGTGTTTGTGTTTAAGATTTGGAGACATTATTTGTTTAACTCCAGATTTAAGGTGTCCAGTTATCACAAGTGTTTGAAGTATTTATTTGATCAGAAGGAATTGAATATAAGGCAGAGAAGATGGCCTGGTTTTCTGAAAGATTGTGATTTTAGCTTGAGTTACCATTCGGGTAAAGCTAACGTTGTAGTTAATGCATTGAGTAAGAAGTCTTTGCATATGTCAATGTTGATGGTTCGAGAGTTAGAATTGATCGAGCAGTTCGGAGACATAAGTTTGATATGTGAAGAGACTCCTGATAGTGTGAAGTTAGGTATGTTGAAGCTGACCAGTGGTATCCTTGAAGAGATCAGAGAGGGTTAGAAGGTCGATATGGGATTGGATGGCCGACTTGTGTTAATAAATCAAGTTAGCAGTGATGTTTTCAGAATTGATGAGAATGGTGTGATAAGGTTTAGAGATAGGGTTTGTGTACCTGATGTGCCAGAGCTTAAGAAGAGTATTCTTGAGGAAGGTCATAGAAGTGGTTTGAGTATTCATCCCGGTGCCACTAAGATGTATCAAGACTTGAAGAAATTATTTTGATGGTCAGGAATGAAGAAGGAAGTAGTTGAGTTTGTGTATGCTTGTTTGACTTCTAGAAATTGAAGGTTGAACATCAGAAGCTGTTAGATATGATGCAACCGTTGAGTATTCCATAGTGGAAGTGAGATACCATTTCCATGGATTTTGTTACAAGTTTTTCGAGGATGACGAAAGGATGTGATTCCATTTGGGTTATTGTTGATAGACTGACTAAATTATCTCATTTCATACCGATTATGATAAATTACACTCTACAGAAGTTAGTTGGACTGTATATTGAGAAGATTGTTAGTTTGAATGGTATTCCATCGAGCATTGTGTCGGATAGAAATCTAAGGTTCAGGTCGAGGCTTCGGTAGAGTTTGCAAAGAAGCTTTGCGTGTTAAGCTGAAGTTGAGTTCCGCTTATTACCTACAGACTGATGTGTAAACATAGAGGACTATATAATCCCTCGAGGATTTGTTGAAGGCTTGTGTGATAGAACAATGAGGTGCTTGGGATAGCTACTTTCCATTAATTGAGTTCACTTAGAATAACAGTTTCCACTCAAGTATTGGGATGACCCTATTTGAGGTGTTGTATGGTAGAAGGTGTATGTCACCTCTATGTTGGTATGAGTCTAGTGAGAATACAGTGATTGGACCTGAGATTGTGCAACAAACTTTTAAGAAGATCAAGATGATCCAAGAGAAGATGAAAGCTTTGCAAATTTGCCAGAAGAGTTACCATGATAAGAGTAGGAAAGCACTTGAGTTTCAAGAGGGTGACCATGTGTTTTTTAGAGTTACTCTAATAATCGGTGTTGGTCGAGCTTTGAAGTCTCGAAAGCTTACACCATATTTTGTTGGTTCATACCATATCTTACATAGGATGGGAGAGGTGGCCTATCAGATTGCCTTGCCACCACCACTTAGTAATCTTCATGATGTGTTTCATGTATCTTTGTTAAGGAGATACATTCCAGGGCCATCTCATGTGATCCAAGTGGATAATATACAAGTGAGAGAAAACTCGATTGTTGAGGCATTGCCCATGCGAATAGAGGATTGGAAAGTGAAGCAGTTGCGTGGTAAGGAGATTTCTTGGGTGAAGGTAGTGTGAGGAGGACCAACATGTGAAAGCATAACTTGGGAGTTGGAAAGTCTGATGAGAGAGTCGTATCCGACTCTGTTTCTTTCAGGTAATTTTTTAGGGAATTTTTTTTCTAAGTGGGGGAGAGTTGTAACACCCCAAATTCGATTAAAATATTTAACTGTATTATTGGGATTTATTTTATTTAATTGTTTGATGATAGTATGCATTTAAATAAATAATATGATCTTATGTGTTGATGGGGTGTAGTGGAATTAGTAGGGTGTGGTGAGAAAATAGAATAAATTGAATAATAATTAGAATAATTAGAATAATCAGAGATTTAATTATTATTAAGAAAAATAAGAGTTAGTAGAGAAATGAGGGGCAATGAGGGATTTAGAGAACAACTTGGGGGTGAGGAGGGAAAATCCTAAATGGGAGGATTTAACTTTTTATTATAAATGGAGAGTGATAAGGGAATTGAGAGAGTTTACAGTATGTGAAAAAAAAAGTTAAAGAAAAACGGAGAAGCACAAAGCTAGGGTTTGAGAGAATAACTCCTTAGAAGGTGTTGTTGTTTTGCTTTAAAATCAAGGTAAGGGAGGAGAAAGGGCTATCAATTTAGGTGTATTATAAGATGGGGGTAGATAATGTGAAGTTCTTACTCTTATTATGGTTCTAGGGTTTTCGTTGATAATTCGTTATATGATGGAAATCTGTAAAATTGTTGGTTGATTATGTGTCTTTGTGTGATTTTATGTCTGAATCTATGTTTGAATCATCATGATTATGTATCTATAATTTTCTACCATTTTAGCTTGATTGTACCCGTGAATAATGATGAGAATAGTTACTTATTTTATTGATTCCTTATTGTAGAGTGTGATGAAAAAGATACTTTATGTGTTGATGATCATGATAATATGATTCACTGTCAATTTATGTTTTAGGTCGGTTGAATTTAAGTGAATCGAATGGGATTATGAATGGAAGCTAGGGGATGAAGGGATTACTGAGCGTAATGAAAAATTGAGTTTCTGGTGAAAATAACCTAGACCAATCGATTGGTCTAGGGGTGTAATTGATTTGTTCATCACAAATAACAAAGAAAATTTTGACAAAAACTTGAGAACAATCGATTGGCCAGACCTTATACTTGATTGTTCCCTTGAAACAATTGAAAAAAATAAAGGAAAAATAGATTGGTTTGAAGGTGTAATTGATTGGTCCATCAAAAATTCAAAAAAAAATGAAGTCAGTAGGCCTGGGACAATCGATTGGTCCCTTGGAGCAATCAATTGGTCCCTTTTTTCGGTTGCTTGATCCACTTGTTGATTTTGGCCATAACATTTATTACGTATATCCAAATGATACGTTGCTAAAAGCATTGGAAAGCTAACATGAAGAGATACATCATGGTCATGCTTGGTGAAAAGTTTTAATTATAATCAAGTGCCTTATGTGGAAATTTTTGTGTCGGCTTGTGGGATCGGTTAGTGAATGTTATGTTTATATAATGATGTGTTGTTGTTTTGATGAAGTAACATGAATGAATGTCTATGAGGTTACATTTGTTGAGTTTCTGCTATTTGTTGTTGCTTATTAATATTATAACATTGATTAATTGTTGTGTATGTTGAATGATGTGATGCATAAATAGTGAGATGTGCATGGTGATCTTTTTGGTGAATCTTTTGGTGGTAATGCATATTGTTGATATTCATGCATCATGTCTACGGACTTCAATCCAGTTTTGGTGTGCTCTGGTCCTATGGTGGGGATCAGGAGCGAGTACCCAGTTTCAGGTGGGAATCGGTGAAGTGTTACCTATGGTGATGGAAAAAATTTGGTGTGCTCTGGTCCTATGGTGGGGATCAGGAGCGAGATGAACCTGAGTGTTCATGAATGGTATCGCATGCATAATGAGTCGGTGGTGGATTACATTTGTACACATGATTGCATATGTAGTTGATTGTTCATGATATTATTGTGAAAGGTGTGAGACTATGTGGTTATTGATTGTGTAATGAATGTGTGCTTGTTATATGTTCTCTACCTTATCATTCCTTACATTATTTATATTTGTTTGTTGTTTCTCACCCTTTTTGCTTTCATGTTGTCCACCATGGACATCTTGTAGATACTCAGGAGTAGAGTTTGCTATTATAAGTGGAAGTTAGCTTCTGGAGTTACTTCGTTTAGTTTCATCATTGTTTAGAAGTCTTGCTCTGATCCTGTAACATCGGGGTTGGGAATGTTTGTTTGCTTATTATATTTTGTTGGAGTTTAATTGTTTTATTTTGTTTATGTTAAAGTTGTTGAGAGTTGAACCTAATAACTCAAGATTTTGATAGTTGTTTATATAATTTTTAAGTTGAGATTAAACGTCTAAGTTATGATGTCTTATTTAATTAAAATAAGATCGATACCTCCGTAATGATACCCTAAGTGAAGGTGATGTGTGATGACAGGTGTTGTATGACGTTGATATTTCCGTTGGATGTTTGTCAAATGTTTGATTTATTAAAGGATTTGTTGTTTGTGACACCTTAGATTATTGTGTAAAGCTTAATATATAAGTATCAGAGTTTATCAGAAGTTGACTTACTCAAGGTCTGGTTTTCAGAAGTTGACTTCTTCAAACTCTGACCTTCAGACGTTGACCTCTTTAGAAGTTTACTTCTTCATAATCTGGCCTTGAACTTCTGATCCATCAGATTCTGGCTTTAAGCTTCTATTTAAATGTTCATAGTCAGAACCAATACTTGGGTTGTTCACGAAATTTTATTCTATGATCCTGCACACTTGAACAAATATTAGTATACCCAATTATTCTTTAAATACTTTGTTATCATCAAAACCTAAGGGATATGGGACAAACCAATTTTATTCCAACATTTTAAAAGTCGGTTCAATGGAAATTGAGATAGGAAATAATGGATGGAAGGAAAATAGGTAATGGAAACTATGATCATTCTTATTGCACAGTAATAACCATTCATGTTGCACTATCTCACGACTTAAGATTAGTCCATAATGTAATGCATGAAGGCATTTATTAACACATAAAAATAATTAAAGTATCACCCAAAATCGAAAGACATGTGAATTTAGATGATAGCAAGTAAGACAAGCATGCACACAACCAAACATGAGTCAACCAAAATTTTCAAGTTTACTAGGGTATATTGTGGTTTCCAAGTATACAGAATCAATGAAAACAAAAAAGGATTAAATATTGGATTTTATGGGAATGTTCCATATTAATAGTGCCACTAATGAAAGAGAGAAAATATTGTGGAATCCATAAATTTGGAAAGTTGCACACTAGGGATAAAGTTAATAAATGCTTAGAAACAGAAGATATAAATTTGAATATGGGACGCCACATATCTCAAACTAAGAGGAACACTCACGCATTACATATGTAAATAATCAAATAAGGTAGCATTTCAGTATGTCACAATTATATGGCCAATAAAATAGATTCTTTCATAAATATCACTACTTCTAAATTATTTTACATATTTAATCAATCAATTTATTTTGCACACTTTATATTCTTACTTTAAATTATTTTATTTTTTTAGGTATTTCTTATAATAGTAGTTCAAAGTCCCAACACATTATACATAACATATTTGGAATAATTAAAGAACCTGCAACTGATAAACAAAGTTCATTCCTCAACACAATTGCTAGAAGATAAAGAAATCACTAGTGAGCTATCAATCGATAATTGCATAACTTTCATAGTTCTATAATAGATTCTAAAGAATGTCAGTGTTGAGAGATGACATGGATCTCTTCCATCTTAACTAGAGGTTCTGATTTTAAATTTATTCTAGTTACAAAGTGTTACATTTTTTAGAGAAAGGTTTTTTGTCCATTGTAGTCCTTAATGTAAGACCTTAAACCCCATGACTCTTATTTAATCAAAATTGGAAAATAATACACATTTAAACAACAATGGTGTCACACATCTCTTTCAAAACAAACACGCTTCTTAAAAAAAATTAAAAAATACGCAGCAGATAATTCTCAAAACATGAATAACTGAACATCTCAAAATAAAAAAGTTCAAACTCAAGCATAAGGGAACTAGTCACACAAATCTCTGAAAAATAATGCAAACATCCAAACGATCTCGTCCCAATGTTACATATCAAAGCGACATTGTGGAACTAAACGAAATTCGGAAAATAAACAAAGAAGAAGGAAACATGTGCCATTCCTAAACACAACAACTACTAACCGCCACCTATATATGAATCATAGGCATAAAAATCCACACAACAACAGAAAAGGGGTGAGAATAACTGTATAGATGTTAACGGTGATGTTAAATGGTATGGTAGATACAACAATATCTAATATCATCCCCACATAAATTTCACAAACAACAACATTAATTATACTACAAATGCATGATGTATTATACTCTTCTTCCAAATATGCATGTGGTATCAGGTTGTTTTGGAATCAAAGGTGTTTTATGATTTATCCATGTCTTTGACTCCTCAATGAACCATGTTCCTCTCTGAACATGAGAACTTCATGGTTCCTCTCTAAATCTGACCTCACCGGACCAAAGTTCTACCTATCTCCAATATGCATGTATGCCTGAATATGGCAACAAAATTCACAAAACTCAAAACAACAGAAAATATACTCAAAAATCATACTCAAAAGATTCCTCTATGAATCATAATTTTGCCAATATATGGCCAACACCATGATTCCTCTCTAAATTACCCATCTTAAAATTCATACTGACAACTCTTGCAGGGTCAAATAACTCTAAAGGACTCTATTGGATGATAGACTAACTCAAATAATAATAAAACAACCCTAAAGTAGAAAAACTTTCTCTTAAACTTATAAAAAGGTTAACCAAAAGTCACCAAAATCACCAACCACTTAAAACTCAACTCTATTGATTCAACTTCATCACTCATACGATTAAAACTCTAAAATAGAATGTTTGACTTCAAAGTAACACCAAAAATTACACTTACGATAAAATTATGAAAGTATCAAGTTTGAAAGATCATTAAAGTCTCTTTCTAATGCAACTGATGGCATCCCAAACGGACTTACAAACTCAAGTTATGCGTGAAACATGATGACCAACGCATGACTAAAATTGACTATGCCTCTGGTATAAAAACCAACAAACTTCTATTGTTGTAGTGCACCTAGACTCAATTTCCCCGCTTCAAAAGAAATATTATTGTCTTAGATTTCTAAATAAACTGACGACACCTCAAATAGACTTACGAAACTCAACTTATACATGAAATAATATGATCAATCCCCTTCTATATCTACCTGCGATTTTCTGCATCTATTGAACAGATTCGAAACTCGTCTATTTCACCTATTTGAGTTATACCTCCCCAAAAAATGTATAGATCAAACTCCAAATAGGTATATACCTTGATTCAATTATTATTAAGAAAATTCGCCTCAAAAGAGAACAACACAGATTATCATACAATCAACAAGGGAAGTAAGAACTCCAAAAATAAATAATTATTACTAACCTTATACAATACAAGGTATTAAAGAATTCAAACCACAACAATTATATATTTTAATATCATACCAATAAGGATAGAGAGCAACACATCAATCGATCAACGTAAGGTTTTGCCCAAACCCTTTTGGCCATATACAATAGCAACAAAACACAAAGAATAAGATGAAGAAGATAGGAGGGTGAGGACCCGTCACTAACCGCCCGCTTAAACCATCCATTAGTAAATAGTTCCCATATCTTAATTTCCAGCAAAAATCCAAGCTCTTGGTTATGGTATTCTTATCCAACCTATGGTTGCCTCCTTACCACTCTTGCCTTTTTGCCTAATTCTCACGTACTGTCAAAATCCTTCTTCCTTCCACTTTTCTATTTAAATAAACTAATATTACTTTTAATAATTTTACACATTTCCCTTATCTTTCCTTTGTTCCACCTTTTCACTCTAATTCCCTATTTTTCTATTATTTTATTAAATAATAATCTCATAACTCTCTATAATTCCAAATCAATCATAAAAAACCACATAAAGCATTTTATCACTCAATTAAATAAATAAAATCAATTAAGAATTCAATTAAATAATTAATTGAAAACTCTCAGTGTTACAACTTGAAGCTAGCGGAAATATACCCGAACGTATCACACGCTCGAACATACAACAGAGCCGCCATCGAACTTTATTTATCTCCAAAGGGAAGGGAAAACATCGATAAAACCCAGGGGAAAGAGATATACTGGGTAAGGAAGTCGGTTATGCAAGGGGAGGGTATTAGCACCCCAAACATCCATGGTACTCCATGGGAACCATTTTGATTGCTCTCGCTCGAATAGGTGTGATATCTAAGACTACTCGCAAAAGAATGGGAAAAGGAAAATAAATAGATAAAGTGCTCGGTGAGGATAAGGGCCCCATGCCTACGTATCCTCATAGTGCAATGAGGAATTCAGAGCTCCGTAGTTCGAAGAACTAGTGGTGGGAGACGAAAAGAAATATGATAGAAGTATGGTCTGAACCAAAGGATAATATTTTGAACTCCAACAAGGGTGAAAAGATGAACCCATGATTAAATTGATCAAAAGCAATTTTGATTAATTAAATCCTTTGAACTTGTATAATCCCACAGTCTAATTGAGTGACCAAAAGACCCTTGGTCACTTAATATGACTTTTCTTCCAAGCTGTGGAGCTCAAGGCCTCAAGACAAGATTTTCAATCAAGGCATCCTCTGTCATACCAAGCAGTGGATTATTCAAGCACATCAAAGGTGGCATCTTCAACACTTGTTAAATCAAAGTTAGAAGTGTGTGGCATGAGCCTTAAGCAATAGAGAAAGAGTGGGACTGGAGTATTCGTACCCCCATTCTGAGTATCTTTGGGTATGGGACGTATGACCCAGCGCTCATCATACTCACCTCTATTCATAGACTTTAACACAATTCTAACTATACAATTGACAAGTCTCTATCTTCACAAAGAAAAATACAACAAAAGCAAGGACCACTTCAACAACTTATCAATCATGAATCAAGTTATACGATATGAGCCTTAAGTAATGGAGAAAGAGTGGGACTGGAGTATTCCTACCCCCATTCTGAGTATCTTTGGGTATGGGACGTATGACCCAGCGCTCATCGTATTCACCTTTATTCATAGACTTTAGTGCAATTCGAATCGAACGACTGATATGGTCTTCATCATCGATACAAGAAACAACTATAAAGACTCTTCTCTCTCCACTTGAAGTTTAAGACAATAGTTACATGTCACGAGCCTAAAGTGGTAAAGAAGGAATGAGACCGGAGCTTTGCTACATTCATTCTGGATATCTTTGGGTACGAGACGTTTGTCTCGTTGCTTATCATATCCACCTTTACCCATAGACTTTAGTGTGATTCTCATCCAGTAACTATCAAGTATATCCCTTTCAAATCACTTCAATCTCAATCATCTATCTCTTCTTGCCTCCAATCAATTTCTTTTCAGCCCTAGTGGGCTGAACTACGAAAGCTCTGATTTCCTTATTGCATTATAAGGGTACATAGGCAGGAGAACCCAGTTTCTTCGTCAGCTATCTTATTTATATCCTATTTATCAATCGATCATTCTCCATTCATTCAATCTATACCATCATTCTAAGATTAACCATACTTCTCCTAGGACTCCTTGTCTATCCTTTTAGGACGTCCAAATGACAGTCCATCTCTTCAATCGAGAGTTGTTTGGGCAAACAACCCCATACACTTATTTCAGTCTTTCTTTTTGGCTTTACCTTATAGTGGAGGCCTGCTAGTCCACGTATTGGTAAATGTCTACCTTGCTCTTTGATTAAGAGTTTATCCTTCTCTTGGATCCAAGATACTATCCTTATTTGATCTCGAATTGTTGATTCCCCAGTAAGTGATACACTACTCCTTGCACTCCAGTACTACCATCCTTCCTTGAAGAAGTGTTTGTCTTGCGAGTCCCTGTTTCTTAGACAAATATATCTCACTTTCTATTCTCGTAGTTCCGAACTACGATTGCTTTGACTTTCTCATTGCACAATGAGAATACGTAGGCACAAGGATGCAAATCCTTGGCGAGCATACTTCTAATTATTCCTCCTTCGCCTTAGGGCATCACTCATATCTTTCATAATCCATTATCTACCTTTGATCATAAATCGTCCATCCAGTGACATACTGTCTTTTTGACATCGAAATATACTTTCTTTGGAATTCCATATATACCCTTTTAGGACACCTAATGTAGTCTGTATTTCTACCTAGAGTTATTTGAGCAAACAACCCCAAACACTTAATTCTTTCATTTTTAGCTAACACTTTGTAGCGGTTAGAGCTATTTTCCTCTATGGTAGAAACCTCATTTCTCTTATGGATTCCAATACAATTTCACCTTTTGATTTCAAACAATACTTCTTTAGTCACTTATCACCAAATATCTAATTTTGTGACTTCGGTCACTTCATTCCGTCCACCTCCATGATACATTCATAATCTACCTTCTTTGACTTCACATGATATACCTAATCTTTGAGCCAAATACATTATACCTTTGTGCTCAATCTTGTACTTCCTTGTAAACCAAAGTTGTTTGGCCCTTAACCCAAACACCTAATTCATTCTTTCTCGGTTGTTCCAGTACAGTGATACAAGTGCTATACGCCCTCACTTTCATATATGTTTACTCTTTGGTTCATCTTTTCACCCTTGTTGGAGTTCATAACATTATCCTTTGGTTCAGACTATACTTCTATCACATTTCTTTTCATCTCCCACCACTAGTTCTTCGAACTACGGAGCTCTGAATTCCTCATTGCACTATGAGGATACATAGGCGTGAGGGCCCTAATCCTCACCGAGCACTTTATCTATTTCTTTTCCTTTTCCCATTCTTTTGTGAGTAATCTTAGATATCACACTTATTCAAGCGAGAGCAATCAAAACGGTTCCCATGGAGTACCATGGATGTTTGGGATGTTAATACCTTCCCCTTGCATAACCGACTTCCTTACCCAGTATATCTCTTTCCCCCGGGTTTTATCTATGTTTTCCCTTCCCTTTGAGGATAAATAAATTTCGATGGCGACTCTGTTGTATGTTCGAACGTGTGATATGTTAGGGTATATTTTCGCTAGTTTCACAACTATTTCCCACTTAAAATATTTTTGCCCTCGAAAATTACCTGACCCAAAAAGCTTCGGATAAGACTCTCTCATATGGCTCTCCATCTCCCTCGTCACACTACCTCCAGTAGGTCTTCCCCTTGCTACCTTCATCGAAGTGATCTATTTACCCCTCATATGTTCCACCTCTCGATCCTCTATCTGCACGGGTGATACCATAACTGTCAAGTTATCTCGCACTTGCACATCATCCATTTGGATCACATGAGACGGATCGTGAATATATCAGAAGCTGAGACACATGAAAAAAATCATGAAGATTCGAAAGATATGGTGGTAAGGAAACTCGATAAGCAACAACTTCAACTCTCTAGAGAATTTGATAAATACCAATGAAACATGGAGTAAGCTTTCATGACTTTAGCGCACGACCAACATCAGTCACCAAAGTGACTCTTAGAAACACATGGTCTCCCTCTTGAAACTCAAGAGTCTTTCTTTGCTTATCATGGTAACTCTTATGTCTAATTTGTGATGCTTTCATCTTCTCCTGAATCATCTTAACTTTCTTAGTGGTCTGCTGAACAATCTCTGGCCCAAGCACGAAACTTTCACCATATTCATACTAACACAGAGGTGTTCTACACTTCCTATCATATAAAGCCTCGAAGGGTGCCATTTCAATACTAGAATGGTAATTGTTATTATACGTGAACTTAATCAACAATAAGAAATTGTCCCAATCATATTCTTCCTCTAGGGCACAAGCTCTCAACAAATCCTCCAAAGACTAAATAGTCCTCTCAGTCTGACCATTCGTCTGTGGATGGTAGGCAGAACTCAACCTCAATTTGGTTCCCAAGGCTGCATGTAAACTCTCCCAAAACCTTGACATAAATCTTGGGTATCTATTAGGAACAATACTGGATGGAATACCATGCAGCTTCGCAACCACACTGATGTAGATCTCAGTTAACTTCTCTAACGGAAAATTGATCTTAATCGGAAAAAAATGAGCCGACTAAGTCAGTTTGTCCATAGAAATACTATCTCACTTCCATTCAGGAATACTCAAGGATTGCATCATCCCAAACAGCTTCGGATGCTTAATCTTTGACTTTTGACTAGTCAAACAACGTAAACAACTTTATAACCTCCTTCTTCATACCTGGCCACCAAAATATTTTCTTCAGATCTTGGTACATCTTAGTGGCTATGGGATGAATACTCATACTGCTTCTCTAGCTTTATTCTAAAATCATCCTCTTAAGTTCTGGCACATCCGACACATAAACTTTATCTCAAAACTTCAAGATCCCATTCTCATCAACCATAAAGTCCATCTTCTTACATTTTTAACTAATACCCGATGATCAACCTATTATATGTCCAACTTCTGACCCTCTATGATTTCATTAAGAAAATTTCTAGTTAACTTCAGCATTCCCAACTTCACACTAACAAGAGTTACCTTACATACCAAGCTAAGACCTTGAAACTACTCGATCAAATCAAATTCTCTAACCATCAATGTCGACATATGTAAGGACTTCCTGCTCAGTGTATCTACTACCACATTGGCCTTGCCAGGATGGTAACTCAACTCAAAATCGTAGTCCTTAAAGAATTCCAGCCACCTCCTCTGCCTCATATTCAATTCTTTCTGATCAAACAAGTATTCCAAACTCTTATGGTCTCCGAACACTTCAAACCTTGAACCAAAAAGATAATGTCTCCATACATTCAACACAAAAATCATAGTTGCCAATTCTAAGTCATAGGTAGGATAATTCCTCTCATGAACTCCGAGTTCCCTCGAAGTATATGTTACAACCTGCCGATTATGCATAAGCACGCCGCCTAAACCCATCTTGGAATCATCATAATACACAACAAAGGATTCATTTGTGTCTAGTAAGATCAAAACTGGTGTGGTCGTTAACCTCTTCTTTAGCTCTTGAAAATTGTCCTAACATTAAACATCCCATACACATGCTTGACCCTTTCGAGTCAACTGAGTCAAAGGTAATGCTAACTTTGAAAAACTTTCAATAAATTTTTTTTAGTAACCAGTTAAACCCAGAAAACTTCTTATCTTTATAATAGATCTAGGAGCCTCTCACTGCAACAATGTTTCTACTTTAGACTGATCAACTATTATACCACCACTAGAAATCACATGGCCAAAAACTAACTTATTGCAACCATAACTCACACTTAGACAACTTGGCGTAGAACTACTTCTCTCGTAATACCTGCAACACAACTCGCAGATGTCACATATGCTCTTCATCTGATTTAGAATACACCAGAATGTCGTCTATGAATACCACAACAAACTGGTGCAATTAAGGGATCATATTCATGTATTCCATAAACAGACCTAGAGCATTATACACACCAAACGACATCACTGAATACTCATAGTGACTGTATCGAGTCCTAGACGTTGTCTTCAGAATATCTTTAGCATTCACTAAAATCTGATGATAGACCGATCTCAAATCAATCTTACTGAACACACAAGCACCAACCAATTAATCCATAACTTCATCAATTCTGGGAAGACGGTACTTGTTCTTTATAGTCACCTTATTTAGTTGCCGATAATCAACACATAACTTTACGCTACAAAATTTCTTCTTCCCTAACAACACTGGTGCTCCACATGATGATAGACTTGGTCTAACAAATTTATTTTCCAGAAGCTCGTCTAGTTGGCTCTTCAGCTCACCCAACTCTGACGTTGACATTTTGTACGGTACAATCGACACATGTCTAGTACCAGGTATTAAATCTATGGAGAACTCAACTTCTCTTTTTGGCAGTAATCATTAATGTCATCTAGAAACACATCAGAAAACTCGTACACCACTGGCAGGTCAATAATCACAGCTTTAGTCTCAACTTTCAAAGAAGAAAACATAACAAACACTTGAGTCTCATCTTTCAAAAAATCCTCCACTATATTAGCAGATACAAACCTCGAATCTTCCTTTTCACTAAACTTTGGAAACAACATTGTCTCATCCAAAACATACACTCTTGTAATCAGCAACACACTTAACCAACCCTTCAAACTTGAAACATCTCAGAGGAGAAAAACCTCATCCCCCGCTTATTTCACTCCCGCTCCTAATGGGAAGAGGTTAGGAAAGAAAAACGTGCATCAACAATATTCACACACATGTCGTATGCCAAGGAAATAAAAAAACTTCACAAACCTAGGTCGAATGGACCGACCTGCTCTGATACCAACTATCTAACACCCTAACATCCCATGACTTATATTTAATCAAAATCATGCAAATAATACATATTTAAACATCAAGGGTGTCACACATCTCTTTCAAAACAAACATGATTCTCAACAACATTTTCAAAAATACACAACGGATAATTATCAAAACATGAATAACCGAATATCTCAAAATAAAATAGTTCAAACTCAAGCATAAGGGAATTAGTCCCATAAATCTCAGGAAAAAATGCAAACATCCAAACAATCTCATCCCAGTGTTACATATCATAGCGACATTGCAGAACTAAACGAAACTTGAAAATTAAACAAAGAAGGAGGCAACATGCACCATTCCTCAACATAACAGCTACTACTCGCTACATATATCTGCAACATAGGCATAACAAACCACATAATAACATAAAAGGGGGTGAAAATAACTTTATAGATGTCAAGGGTGAAATTAAATAGTAAGATAGTTACAACAATATCTAATATGATTCCCATATAAAGTTCACAAACAACAACATTAATTATAATGCAAATGCATGATGCACTATACTCATCCTCCAAATATGCATGTGGTATCATATTTTTGGGCATCATGGGTGTTTTACTGATTTATACTTATCTCTGGTTCCTTTCCTAACCGTGTTCCTCTTTGAACATGAGACTGTCATGATTCCTCTCTAAATCTGACCTCACTGGACTGAAGTCATACCTAACTCCAATATACATGTATTCATGAACATGGCAACATAATTCACACAACTCAAAACAACAGAAAATATACTCAAAAGTCATACTCAAAAGATTCCTTTCTGAATCATAATTTCACTAACCTGAGGCCAACACCTTAATTACTCGTCTCAAAATTTGCAATGCTTCTATGAATTACTCATCTCAAAATTTCATTTTAATAATTATATCAATAATCACAAATAATTCAACAACATAGTAAAGATATATTATTACTCAACTACTTAACTAACTCATCAACTCAAATTATTCATCAACTCAAAAAATTGCTCAAAACATATCAACAAACTACTAATTAATTTATATATGCTCATAACTCGTCAAAATGGTAACAATTCTTGTATTTTAATCAAAAGAATTCTCAAGGAAAACTCTAAATAATTCTAAAAAATTCTCTTCAAATCTAAAATAACTCCAAATGACTATAAAGTACTCCAAAATACTCTAAAGTACTCAATTAATAACCCTTACATGGTAAAATAACTCTAAAGAACTCTATTGGTTTGCGACGGCCTGACTCAAGTAATAATAAAACAACCATATAGTAGCAAATCTATCTCTCAAACTTATCAAAAGGGTAACCAAAAGTCATCGAAATCATCAACTACTCAAAACTCAACCCTTTTGATTCAACTTGATCACTCACACGATTAAAACTCTAAAATAAAATGCATGACTTCAAAATATCACCAAAAATTACAGACTTACGATAAAATTATGAAACTCTCCATTTTTAAATATCATTAAACTTTCTTCCTAACTCAATGGACAACATCCTAAATGGACTTATGAAACTCAAGTTACACTTGAAACATGATGACCAACCCATAATTGAAATTGACTACGCCTTTGGTATAAAAATTATTGAACTGCAACTATTGTAGCGCTCCTAGACCCAATTCCCCACTTCAAAAGAAATATTATTGCGTTAGCTTACTAACGCAATTGACGGCACCTCAAACAGACTTATGAAACTCAAGTTATACACGAAATAAGTCGATCAATCCTCTTTTATGTCTACCTGTAATTTTTCTGCATTTTTCTCTCTATTGAACTGATTTGAAACTCATTTGTTTCGCCTATTTAAGTTCTAAGCACCCCCAAAAATAAACAGATCAGACTTCAAATGGGTATATACCTTAATTCAATTATTATTAAGAAAATTTGCCCCAAAAGGGCACAACATAAATTATCATACAATCAAGGGAAATCAACAAAGGAAGACAAAAATCGAAAAATAAATAATTATTCCTGATCTTATACAATACAAGGTATCGAAGGATTTAAACCATGACAACTATATATTTTCATATCATAGCAATAAGTATAGAGAACAACACATCAGTCGATTGACCTAAGGGTTTTTTCCAAAACCCTTTTGGTCATATACAAGAGCAAAAAAAAACACAGAGAATAAGATGAAGAAGATAGGAGGATGATGACCCATCACTATCGGACTTCCTAAACCACCCATTAGTAAATATTTTCTCCTATCTTAACTTCCAGCAAAAGCTCAAGCTCTTAGTTATGTTGTTCTTCTCCAACCTAGGGTTGCCTCCTTACCATTCTTGCCTATTTGCCCAATTCTCAAGTACTTTCAAAATCCTTTTGCCTTCTACTTTTCTATTTAAATAATATAATTTTAATTTTAATAATTCTACACATTTCCCTTATATTTCCTTTATTCCACCTTCTCACTCTAATTTTTCTCATTATTTAAGTTTTCACCCCAAACTTATAATTCCCTATTTTTCTGTTATTTTAACTAAATAATAATCTCATAACTCTCCATGATTCTCAAATAAATTATAAAAAAATCACATAAAGCATTTTATCGATCAATTAAATAAATAAAATCAATTAAAAAATCAATTAGATAATTAATTGAAGATTCAGGGTGTTGTACTTATCAACTTGATAAATTATTCTCTGCAAGTGCGCACAAAAGATATGGAGTCATATAGTAATGTACTAATAAAACCAATGTTTTTGTACAATATTATAGAGATATATATAATTTAGTATTTGTTTTTGTTGGATCAAGATACCACAAGATTGGTGAATAATGGTAGAGAAATTTTGGATTTGGAGAGTGAAAGATGAGAATTGAAAGATATATATATATATATATATATATATATATATATATATATATATATATATATATATATATATATATATATATATATATAGAGAGAGAGAGAGAGAGAGAGAGAGAGAGAGAGAGAGAGAGAATTAAGGGTGAGATACTATTATTGCATTAACTTGGATGAGTGTGCATCCATAACACTTATATATGAGATATAATACAATTAGGAACTGAAATGACCATGTAAAATAACAGAAAGTACAAAATATCACGCTTGTAACCGGTTAACCAAAGTGGTTAACCGGTTACACCTGACACTGAATTAAATTCGAAATTAAATCAGCTCCAGTGGTAACCGGTTAACCAAAATTATTAACCGGTTGCACCTGTGAAAATACAACATTTCTACTACTGGAATGAATCTTAGGCCTTGTTGTAACCGGTTACCTACTCGCGTTAACCGGTTACAGCACTTGAATTACTTGAAAAATATCAACACACCACCTTAATTTAAGTGTTTCAAGTCTACCATGCTCATGCTCATCTTCAATTTCTTGAACATATTATTTATGACTCCCTTAGTCAACAAATTAGCAACTTGGTCCTCAGTCCTACAATATCCCAATCTTAACCTTCCATCACCAACAAGTTCCCTCAAATAGTAAAACCTCATCTCAACATGCTTTCTCCTCCCATGTGAAATTGGGTTCTTAGCAAGATTAATCGTGAAAATGTTGTCAACCAAGAGTGTGACAGCCTCACCCTCACTACTACCCAGCTCCTCCAATAGATTCATATGTCATACAGCTTGGAACACATATAACGAAACGGAAATATACTAAGGCACATAAGATGAGAGTGCAACTACTGGTTCCTTCTTCGAACACCATGAGATTGGTGTCACACCAAACATAAATATGTACCCAGTTGTAGACTTTCGATCATTTTTATCTCCGCACCAATTAGAATCGGTAAAACCAAGCAAATTGCATTTTTTGCCTGTATCTATTGTGGGAAAGAGAATTCTGCAGCCAACAGAACCTTTGACATAGTGTAGGATCCCCTTGACTGCTGCCAAGTGAGACACCTTAGGTCTCCCCATGAATTTACTCCCAATACTGACACTAAATGCCAAGCCTGGTCGCGTATTGCGCAACTAACGCAAGGATCCAATCAACCTCCTATATTTAGTTGGATCAACACATTGCGCATTGCAACACTACATTTTAAACTTCTTCAATATTTCAATAGCATACCTTCTTTGGTGCATGAGCAATCCTCTTTTGGACTTGTGGAACTCCATGCCAAGGAAGTATGTCATGAGGCCAAGGGCGGTCATCTCAAATTCTTTCATAAGTTCATTCTTGAACTTTGAAATACACTTTCGGTTGTTGCCCGTAATCAATCAGTCGTCCATATATAGACAAAGGAAAATTACTCCATCACTCTTATCCGTCTTCACATGCACTCCATACTCGGATACACACTTCTTGAAGCCAGTATCCTTTAGGAAAGCATCAATTATTTTATTTCAAGATCTTGGAGCTTGCTTCAAACCATATAATTCTTTCTTCAACTTGTAGAATTCTAACTCTTGGTCGTTCACAACAAAACCAGGGGGTTGTCCTACATATACCTCCTCTTCAAGCGGTTCGTTCAAAAATGCAGATTTGACGTCCATTTGGAAGATAGGCCAATTATGGTTATTAGAAATACCAACAACAAGCATAATGGTTTCAGTCCTAGAACAACTCACAAGGCCTCTTTCATAACATAAATCCATATTGGATCACTCAAGGCCTCTTCCATATTAATGGGTTCAGATTCGGCCATAAGTGCAAACTGGACGAAATCGCCTCATCATTGACTTTGTTGTCTCGGAACAACTCATAATCTTGGAGTCTCTAAGGAAACCCCCTTTTCCTTATTCACCTTCTGGCATTTTCTTCATTTCGGGCTTCGACGACATGTTGTTCTGGTCTTCCATTTTCCTCAGAATTGGAAATTTTGAAGTTGTAATTGGTTACAGCTTTTTGGTAACTGGTTGCAGCCTGCATGTAACCGGTTAACGTCTACTGGTAACCGGTTACATCCTGTTGCACTTGTTTCAATTCGTCGATTATGATGTCTTGACTGATCACGATCCTCCTATTTAAAATATTAAATAGTTTGTAACCCTTGGTAGAGTGATATCCAATAAGTATCATCACTTATCCCTTGTCATCCGACTTCGTTCTAAGTTGACCCGGAACATGTCGGTATGCAACAGAATCAAATACTCTCAAATGGTCCAGATTCGGTTTGAATCCCGACCATGCTTCCTCCGGTGTTTCATTTTTAAGCTTCTTTGTGAGGCTCCTATTCAACACATAGGCAGTTGTGGATACCACTTCTCCCCATAACTCCTTCGGAAAACTCTTACCCTTCAACATGTTTCTCACCATGTTCATGATCGATCGATTCTTCCTTTCGGCCACACTGTTTTGTTGTGGTGTATAGGATGGTACTACCTCATGTACAATCCCTTCTTGATCATAAAACTTCCCAAAGTCATTTGAGACATATTTGCCTCCACCATCCGTTGTGAGCACTTTGAGTTTTTGACCACTTTGTCCTTCAACCATGGAATTGAACTTCTTAAATACTTTGAATACCTCTTCCTTTCTCTTGATTAGATATGTCCATAGCTTTCTATTATAATCGTCGATAAATGTGACAAAATACCATTTTGCCACCAATAATATATAGTTATATCGGTCCATACACATTTGAATACACCACCTCAACGTGATTCTTAGTGTTTCGATCTACATCCTTACTGAATTTTCCCTTATGTTGCTTCGCTTTCACATATTCTTGACAAATTTCAGCCGGTATATTGATCGATGGCACCCTCAGTATAATTTTATTCTTTTACAAGTCTTTGAGATCTCTAAAGTTGAGATGCCCAAGATGATAATGCCAAATCCATTCTTCTTTACTTGTTGCAGTAGTAAGACATCTATGCTACATAACCTTAAACTCAACCTTGAAGGTTCTATTGGCAACCATAGGCGTTTTAAGGACCAAAACTCCCTTTGCATCCATAACGTGTAATCCCTTGTTTTCCATGTGATTCTTGTAACCCTTCTCAAGAAATTGGCCAATACTTAGAAGGTTACATTTGATTCCCATAATGAATACGAAAACTTTGATCAAGGAATGTACATCATCCCTTCTCATGATCAAAACATCACCGATCTCATCGGCCATTAGAGTGGTGTCATCTGTGAACTTTACTTTGTTTTTCATGGGACAATTGAGTTCGACAAACCAATCCTTTCTTCCTGTCATATGAGTTCAACAACCTGAGTCCAAATACCACTCCTCACTACATTGAACTCCACTCATCATGGAGTCTTCCTCTTCATGCACCCGGTTAATCATATCATTCAATCGGCCACAGCTTAATTTTTCATCATTCTTTGAGTTGTTGTAGTTGTTGTCTCGCAGTTGTTTGCTGTTACAATTACCTTATATTATCATGACCAAGAGTGTTTTCTCTTTATCAAACTCTTGTCTTGCAACCTTGGCGTCATCCCCTTGATATTCCTTCTTGTTCATATTTCATTTTTTTGCAAAATGACTGTCGCACCTCGAAAAAATGAGAATACGACCTAGCGAAGCGCAATCGCACGCTCGCATGATGGACATAACAGAGTCACCACCGAAAGTTATTTATTCCCGAAGGAAAGGGAAAACATCAATAAAACCCGGGGGAAGAGAAAATTGGTAAGGAAGTCGGTTATGCAAGGGGAAGGTATTAGCATCCCTCACATCCGGTGTACTCAACGGGAACCGCTCGGATGGGTGTTATATATAAACATTACTCGCAAAAAAAAAGGAATAGATGAAGTGCTCATAGAGGATTATGGCCCTCATGCCTACGTATCCTTATAGTGCAATAAGGAATTCAGAGCTCCGTAGTTCATAAAACTAATGGTGGAAGATGAAAGAAGAGTGATAACGAATATGGTTTGAACCAAAGGATATTGTGGTTTGAACCCAACAGGGGGATGAAATCTGAAACCAAGAGGAAAACTGGCATGAACCAATATGTGGGGAGCCTGAGGCATATAATCTCTATATGGTATGGCCGAAAACAAAGAAAAGTAAGTGTCTAGCAATAAGCCAAATAACTCTCGGTTCAAAAGCGGACACTAGATGGAGCTCTAATAGATAATTTATTTGGCTCAAAGAGAAAGTATATCACATGGGGTGAATGATTGGTAGAAGATATTAAATGAATGTAGTGACTAGTGAATGGAAAATGAATGGAGTGATAGAGAAGAATAACCAAGTAGAAAGAATTGAAAGATTGGGTAAAAGTGAGTGAAGAGTATAATTTGGAACCAAAGGTACGGGTGTATTAAAATCCATAAAGGTAATGACATTTGTACCATATAGGGAAACATGTATATTAGCAAAAAAAGGAATAAAATGTTTGTCGACAAGACAAACAACTCTTGGTACAAATGTGGGCACCGATTAATTGTCCTAAAAGGGTATGTATGGAATTCCATAGAAAATCGTATGTGGTTTCAAAGAAAGGCACTATGTCACTGAGGGGAATGGTTTGTGATTGAAGATAGATGAAGGATCATGAAAGATATAAATGGTTCCCTAACGTAGGAGAAAGAATAATTATGCTAGCCAAGGATTCACATCCTCGTGCCTGCATATTCTCATCGTGCAATGAGAAAGTTAAAGCTCTATAGTTCGTGGAACTACGAAAACAAAGAAAGATTGATTTGACAAGAAGTGGTGAAAAGTATAACTTGCACCAAAATACAATGGTATCATGGGAACCCATAAAGGTAAATGAACTTTGAACCCAAGAGTAAAGGGAATATTGGCCAAAAAGAAAGGAATAAAATGTTCGTCGACGAGACACACAACTCTTGGTTCACAAGGTGGGTACTGATAAATTGCCCCAAAAGGATATGTATGGCACCCAAAGGAGAATGGTATATTGAATTCACAAAGGAATTAACTCTGAACCGAAGAGTAAACAAGCATATTGACCGAAAAGAAAGGAATTAAGTGTTTGGCATCAAGACAAACAACTTTTGGCTCAAAGGTGGGCATTGGTTATTGACCCAAAGGGATAAAGTATTTGATTCTAAAGAAAAGACAGTGTAATACTGCTGAGGGATGGTAATGGATTGATTAATGGGAGAGAATAAATAAGTGTGTGCTCGTGGAGGATCAGAATCCTCGTGCCTATGTATTCTCACTGTGCAATGAGAAAGTAAAAGCTTTGTAGTTCGGCAAACTAAGATGAAACAAAGACAACAAGAGATTTCTAAGGGAAGAGAGATGATAATGAAAGATGAAGAGGACTTGGAAGCCATTGGATATGAACCACACTAAAGTCTATGAGTAAAGGTGAATACGATGAGCAACTGGTTCATTCGTCCCGTACCGAAAGATATTTATAACGAGTTAAGGAATTATCCACTCTCACTCCTTCTTTACTACTTAAGGCTCATAGCATATGATTCTTATCATAAGTTTTCAAGTTGCTGAGGGAGAATCCTTACTGATCCTCATGATAATGAAGACTTGTCAATCATTTGATTTTAATCGCACTAAAGTCTATGAACAAAGGTCAATACATTGAGAAACTAGGTCATTCGTCTCGTACCCAAGGATATCCTAGACAAGAGTAGGAATGATCCACTCTCATCATTCTATGTTACTTAAGGCTTATGACATACAACTTGAATCATGATTGATAAGTTGTTGATAAAGGCTTCAGACTGTTGCGATGTTGCTTGTGAGGGGAGACTTGATAATCATTTGATTTGAATTATGCTAAAGTCTATGAATAGAGGTGAATACGATGAGCAACTAGGTCATTCGTCCCATACCCAAAGATATTCAGAATGAGTTAAGGAATTCTCCACTCTCACTCTTTCTCTATTTCTTAAGGCTCATGTCACATAATTCGAATCTTGATTGACAAGCTCTTGAGGAACACCTTTTATGTGCTTTTCATGGTAGTCTACCACTTGATTTGTCTGGGATGCCTTAACTGGAAATCTGAACTTGAGGTCTTGAAATCCACAGCATTACCCAAACTAGTCTTATCAAGTGATCAAGGGACTTTTGATCACTTGAATATACCGAGGATTATACACAATCAAAGGATTTAGTTAATCAAAATATCTTTTTATCAAAATAATCAAAGGGAATGAATTAGTTGGTTTATTTACACCCTATTTAAGGATTAATCAATTAAAACCTAATTACTTGATTATCATCAATTAAAAATCTAAAGTTTCTAATCATATTCTAACAGTCTAATTAGAAGTTAAAATCTAATCAATCTCTAACGGACTAATTAATCTAATTAATTTCTAAAACCTAAATCAAGTTCTAAAAATTAATCAATCTAATTAATTTCTATAACCTAAACAAGTTCTCAAAATTAATTAATCTAATTAATTTCTAAAACCTAAACAAGTTCTAAAATATAATTAAATTAAATGGCCTAAAATTTTCTAATTAGAATCCTAATTATTCTAATCCTAAATCCTTAATTCTAAAATCAATCTCTAATCATAATCTAATCATAACCTAAAAATGGGGAAAACAATTAATTAATTGATTAATAAAATAAAGGGGTGCAGGCTGAAAATAGGGTGTAAACAACCAAATGAAGGTGTAGGCCCATACAAGCCCCAAGACATGCCTTCAGTCCAAACAAGGGGCGTGAACTACGGGGGAGGTGTGCATAGAACACTTTCGGGCCAAAAAGCCCAAAATCCAATCAGAGGCAAATCTGAAGTGAAGAATTGGCTGAAAAGGGAGAATTTTAGTCAAAGGCATGTGTATCACATGGAACCAGGCTGGGAAAAGTACATTCTTCACATGTTAACAAGTCAAACAGATATTCAAACGTATCCTTTCCCTCCACCTGAGCTTAAATTATGTCCGTCCCGCCAGAGGTCACCTCCTGCGACGGCTGAACCCTAATGTCAGCATAGCTCATACCATCTTCTTCACCTTCCTTTCCTGATTCCTAATACCACCATAAAACCGTTCAAATCCTTCTCCAAAATCAGAATTGAAGTGTTGAAAAACCCTAAAACTTAGATTCAAAATTAAATCCTCCTCTCACGAAATCAAAGCCCAAGAGGTTAGGGTTTTGATTCCCCTAAACCTCTTCTACACCATGGTAACAAACATGAAGTGAAATGATGACAAAAAGGGAAGCAACTCACCGGGCAGATGCCGGAGTTCAGGTACGGTGCTTCTAAATCTTTGAATCTTCTTCTTCTTTCTAATTCTTCTTCTCCTTCTAAAAAAATTCTTATGAAAAGTGTGAGTGAATTAGAGAGAGAGATCGAGAGTGAGTTGAGATTGGTGAGGGAGTCTAGCTCGAGCCTGTTGAAGCTTTAATGTGAAGCTTCAATGGTTGCTGAAGATGAGCTTTGAGTGAGGGTAATGGAGGAAAGTTACAGAGATTCTAAGAGAAAACTGAGAGTATTGATCAATGTGTCTAAGAAGTGATTGAATGAGGGTGAAAAGGATATTATATAGAGAGGAGGTGCAGATCAAATGGAGGATTGGAGTGAGGTTAGAAGTTAGTTAGATTGGACTCATTGAGTTAACTGCAAACTCAGTTAGTTATCTGTCTTGAACTCAGTGAAATGTTAGTTAGGTTAGTTTAATTCTGTTAGTGAAGGAAGCGATTCAGCGAAAGTAGTTTAACTATTAATGATAGGTAAATTTGAGTGAATACAAGTTAAATCCAATATCTGTTATAATGATGAAGGTTCAATTAAGTTTAGTTTAAAAATGAACACAAACTTTGTTAGACATTAAGTTGTTAGTTGTTGAGGTTAATTATTGATGGATGGAAATGTCAATTCAGATGCAAAACGAAAATGGTTACTCGATTACGGGAATACCCTACTATGTGATGTTTGTATATAATGCAATATGGTGGATAATTATTGCTATGTTGATTGTATTATTGCATGGTGTTTCCATGGTTTGATGTAGGTCTTTGTTTTATGCTTTGTTGATTTCTGCAGGATAACATGTCCAACTGATTGATGCTTAACTGGTGCAAGCTTATGGCTCAAATGCAGGATGACCTAATGATTTGCATCTGATGCCTTGATATGATGTGGTGCAGGCTCCTTGCAAACTTGGTTGCAGACCTGGAGTTACCTTGCACTTGCTGCAAGAATGTTGGTTTGTTGTATTGGATATAGGACTTTAGTGCAAGTTGCATGTGCTTGTTGCAGGGTGATTGCTGCAGGGTGTTAAGTATGTTGCTTGATGATTGATGCATGATGGCATTGTGATACTATGACACTGTTAAGTATTATTGTGATATGATTTTGTCAAGCTTAGCTTGATGTTATTGATGTATGGATGATCTTATTTCAAATGTTGCTCATGGATGCATAATGGTTTGCTGCAGATGATGTATGCATGGTGGGCAAGGTTGCAAGGCAATACGCAAGGCAATAAAATAAACAAGTTTCAAGGCATGGTTTCCTTGGTGAAGAAACTTACACATGAAGCAAACTTGGCATGTGAGATCAAGATGGAATAAATGAAGAATCGGGATGGGGATTAAGATTAGGTTCATGGATTTGATGGGTTGACTTTGGTCAAAGTTGACCAAAAAGTCAACTGTTGACCAAAGTCAACCTTTGGCCAAAGTTATGATTCTCTATGTAAATTTTTTTGTACGGATGATGCAAATGACATTTGTAAGATTGAACAGAGATGTATTTGAATGAAATGATCCATGATTGAATGCTAATCAACTTGACTTTGAAAATGAATTTTACTTAAAACCCAAAGTTGATCCATGACTTAAAAGCAAATAAATCAATCACCTTTTAACACATGAATTAGATGGACTAAAACACATGGATGAATCAAGGATTAATGGACTACAATGCACTATGAACCAAAATAGGACAATGAAGCAAAATATCAAGAATCAATGCAATCATGAACCATGAATCAATGACCATGGACCTATGAACTTGAAAGCACCAAGGACCTAGAACCAATGGATTAGGAATGGCCAAGTAGAATGAATATGTATGAATGCCTAAACAAGGCCTTGAATCAGATGAAATCCTAATCATGTAGATATGTTGGTCAAATAAATGATTTCTATGATCACATAGGGTATTTGATGATGGAAGGTGTAACACCCTAAACCCCTCACATAATTTATTATGTAAATTAAATATAAAATAAAACCATGTAAGGTGTCACACATTCATAACACACATGACCTTCTCTGTAACATGGGTTTCAATAGTAAATTTCAATACACACATTTGTAATAAGGATGTTTACACGACATCCAACTTATCTGAATCATACTTGTGATGTTTACACGACATACATCTCAATTAATCGGTATTACATATTCACATAATAAGACATTCATAACTTGTCACCGCATGCTCACTTCCATTTTAAAGTATCATCGCAGCAGAATTATCATCACAATTATGGAAGATAAAGCAAGTAATAACATCTAGTCTCAACTTCAATTGTAATAACAAAATAAGAGAGTTGTAATCAATCAACTCAACATCTTAAGAATTCTCAACAACAAAATTAGTCTTATGACTTCAACATAATCAGACATAAGGAATAAAATAAGCATTTAACCCAACCCAATGTTAGATGATCAGAGTAAGGTACCACTAGTAAAAGTGACAAAATAAACAAGTAACTCCAAGAGTTATCTTCCACTTACTTTAGTAATGCTACTCTTGACTGTCTGCACAATGCCCATGTAAAGGCAACATTCAAACAGAATGGGTGAGAATTCGTTTCAATAATAACGATATAGAATGAAGAATAGAGTACAACATCTACACAATCATGCAAAATAATATATCACATTCTTACATCCAAATCATAATCAACATCATACACGACAACATCTCAATTATCATTAATGTAACACCCCATTTTTTATTAGATATTTTATTATATTTTAATTTTTTGAATTATGCATTTTGATGATTTATTTTATGACTGGGTATTGGCGGGGTATGTATCCTTGAGTTAGGGGTATAGAGAGATGATAGAAGTAAGTAGAATAATTTAGAATTGTTTTGATAATTAAAAATAATATTTTATTTATTTTTATTATATTAATTAGTGAAGATAGAATAACTGAGGCAAATGTGAGAAATTGAGAAAGTTAGTGGGAGGAAGGAATATGAGATAATTAGGTTTGGGTCAAGTTGGTGATTTGGAAAAGTTTACCCCAAAAATAAAAAGTTAAGAGGAACCTAGGTTTAGGGAGATTTTCACAGTACGCGACATTGGAGAAAAAAGAGAAAATAGGCAATAGGCAAGGTGATCAAGGAAAACGAGTGAAGGTTTCAATTCATAAATTTTGCAAGGAATTCAGGTAAGGGTGAGAACTTGTTCCAATAGTAAAGGGTACGGTATAAGGGTAGAATGGAGGATCCCTTAACCTCCTTAGTGTTAGGTGTTTTGATTCATAATTTTGAATTGGGATGCTATGATGGTTGTTATATTATGATTATATGATGAATTTCGTGTGCCTTATATGCGTGTATTTTTTCTGTTTTGATGATTGAACTTATATCCATCATTGTTACAATTTCGAAGGTTTTAGTCATAATCTTAAAACAATTATTATATGATTTAATTATGTTAAAATTGTAAATTAACTTAAGATAATTAGATTATTGCATGCATTGTAATTTTTTGAGTGTTTAGCTTTTTACGGAATCGAAATCGGAGGTCCGGAAGGCCTCCAACGATGAAAAACGTAGAAAATTATGCATTCTGTCCACGACCGCGCTCAGCGCGGGAGGCTTTGTTCGTGTTTTTCTTTCAAAATCATTTTGGCCATAACTTTTTATCCCTAAGACCAAATTGAATTCCATTTGAAGAGTTGGATATCTGAAATAGAGGACTATAACTTTGTTTTAAGAATCAAATAATTTTGGTGATTATTTCATGGTCGTTTTTGTGGTTGAAGAAGAGGAAAATTATGGTGGAAATTTTAGAAAAACAACAATTTTTTAGTAACGCCTTCGTGCACGGTTTTGATCATAACTTTCAAATCGCGAATCATTTTGGGTTGGGGTTTGAAACCTTAGAAATATGACTCTTAGAGATATAACATGATAGTGATAAGTGAATTGTTTGAGTATTATTCTTATGCCTACTGTCATTTGAAGTGTTAGAAAGCTAACGCTCAGACTTATAAAATGGTAGTGATTGTTGAGATGTTTTAATAATATTCACATTCCTACTAGGTTAATAAATGTATTGGTTTATACGTTTGGTTGATGAATCGTTGCATTCTTGTAATATTGTGGTGTGATAATTATGTTGTTATATCGATGATGTTAAGATGTTGACGAGTTGCTGATGTTTGTTGATATTATTCACGTGGTAACATGAATTGGTTGTTGCATGATGAATGATCTGATGCATAAATGATGATATGTGTGTGGGGATCCTTTAGGTGAACCTTATTGTGTTAATGTATGTTATTTGAGATTCATGCATAAATGATGATATGCGTACGGGCTTCGATCCAATTTTAGTGAGCCTCGATTCCATGGTGATGGGTTATATGCGAGTAGCTAATTCCTATTATGAGGGATTAGTGAAGCATTACCTATGTTGATGGTAACTGTAAGAACAAAAATAGTTCTACAACAGATTCCAGGATTTTGATGATAACAAAGGATGAAACCAAAAATGGCACTCTAACGAAAAGTGTCTAACTGTGCAGGACTCTGAACAAGAACAAAGGAATCTGATCGCTTTATCAGATACAGAATCAAATCAGACGCAGAGTACCAGAAGATCAGAAACATCTGAAAGAGGAAAATGCGCTCTAGAAGTTCTGACTCTGAGCAAAATAGCATAGCAGAATATCAGAAGCTCTAAAGTTCCTCTTGAACCAACGCTGAGGATCTAAAAGAACAGGACTATCAGAAGCTCTGAAGTCACATCTCAAAGATCTCAGAGTAACGCAGACTCTGACAAAGAACTTCCATATCCAGAAAGAGTAACGGCAACTACAACTTCAAAGGGAAAGAAACCATATTTGGAAAGAAGTTACTCAGGGAGACAAACCTGTTTTGGCAAGAAACAACAGAAGTTATGGCATTAAACTCTCATCAAGACAAAATATCTGTCATCACTACAATGGTCCTTTCACCTCTATATAAAGGACGGCGAACCTCATTGAGAGAGACACCTGAACGCACAAAAATACTCTACTTTCTCTCTTAATCTTTCACGAGTTGTTGCTCATAACGTGAAACTTCTTCTTGCTCAAATTTCTGTAATATTTGCTTTATCCTAGAAGCACTCTAGATTACAAATTCTGTTTTTACCTAAATTGATTTTTTATTCCTCAAGTGACTCTGCGCAGTCTGTATACTTGGGAGGACTAAGAGATCTTTCTCTTAGACGTTGGTTGTAATAATCTTTCAAGATTAGTGGATTAAGTCCTTGTTGAAGGCGAAATCACCTTGGCCGGATGGATTGGAGTAGCTTTGCGTTATAAGCAAACCAGTATAAAATCCTGTGTGATTTTATTTTGCAAAAGCGCTTATTTTCCAAAACAATTCAAACCCCCCCTTTCTTGTTTTTCTCACCTTCAATTGGTATCAGAGCTTCGGCTCTGTTATTAATTTTCCAATCAAACACTTAACCGTGTAGAGAGATCCAGAACGAGAAAAACTATGCCTCAGACAAATGAAAGAGACAGTTACAATGTTAAGCCTCCTGTTTTTGATGGAGAGAAATTCGATTACTGGAAGCATAGAATTGAAAGTTTCTTTCTAGGCTATGACGCTGATCTCTGGAACATTGTCACAGATGGATACAAACCTCCTGTAACTAATGCTGGAGTTGAAGTTCCCAGAAGCAAGATGACAGATGATCAGAAGCGCGAATTCAAGAATCATCACAAAGCCAGAACGATACTTCTCAATGCCATATCCTATAATGAGTATGAAAAAATCACCAACAGGGAAACAACTAAAGATATACTTGACTCCCTGAAGATGACTCATGAAGGAAACTCTCAGGTCAAAGAAACAAAGGCTCTGGCTCTAATCCAGAAATATGAAGCCTTCAAAATGGAGGATGATGAAGCTGTAGAGGTAATGTTCTCTAGATTCCAAACTCTTATTGCAGGTCTCAAAGTACTAGACAAAGGATACACAACTGCAGACCACGTCAAAAAGATAGTCAGAAGCTTGCCAAAGAAGTGGAGACCCATGGTCACTGCATTAAAGCTTTCAAAGGATCTGAACAACATCAGCCTTGAAGAGCTTCTCAGTTCACTCAGAAGTCATGAGATAGAACTGGAGGAAGATGAGCCTCAAAAGAAGAACAAATCGGTAGCATTAAAGTCCAAATCTGAAAGACGCAAGCTTGACAGGAACAAAGCCTTCCAGGCCGAAATAGAAGATGCTGATGACTCTGAACAGGAAGATTCTGATGATGAAGAAGAATTGTCCCTCCTAACTAGAAGAGTTAAACAACTCTGGAAAAAGAGGAACAATAACTTCAGGAGACCAAGACCCAGAGGGGATCGATCAGAATCAACCTCAAAAGGTAAAACTAACAAAGATGTCACTTGTTATGAATGTAAAGAGACATGTCACTACAGGAACGAATGCCCAAAGTTAAAGAAAGACAGCTCCAGAAAAGATAGCTTCAAGAAAAACTCCCTCAGAACCAAGAAGGGATTAATGGCCACCTGGGATGATAGCGAATCTGACTCATCAGAATCTGACTCTGATGAACAGGCAAATGTGGCATTCATGGCTACCACATCCAGGAGCACTTCAGATGAAGAATCTGAATCAGAAGAGGTATTTTCTGAACTCTCTCGATCTGACCTAGAATCATGCTTGTCTGAAACTCTTAGCTCATATCAGAAACTAAAACAAAAATTTAAAGCAATAAAAGGTTGTCTTGAAGAAAAATTTGAAGAATGTGGCAAACTTGAGATGACATTTCTAGAACTAAAAGATGAAAACAAAGTTTTAACATCACTAAGAGATGCAGCAAAGAAAAATTGTTTAAAACTAGAAGAAGCGTTATCTCAAGCTCCACAAACTTCAAACACGATAATTTATAAATACGAAAAAGCCTTTCAAAAGTTTCTGAAAAATGGGATAGGAAGGAGTGTAATGGCATCCATGATTTATGGAGTCAGTCAGAATAATAGAAGAGGAATTAGGTATGATCCTAAGGAAGATAAAACTTCTACTAGTGACCAACCTAAATCCCCATTTTCATATCACTACACACACACACAAGAACAAAAGTTTGATAATGCTAGAAAACCCAAGGTAATCAGAAACTCTGGGAAAACTAATCATAAAGGACCCAAGAGACTCTGGGTACCAAAAGATAAGATTGTTTATGTTGCAGATATCTTATGCAGCAAAGTTCAAACACCAGTCATGGTACCTAGACTCTAGATGCTCGCGACACATGACGGGAAGAAAGTCTATGTTCCAAATCCTGGAACTTAAAGACGCTGGATTCGTAGGGTTCGGAGGAGATCAGAAAGGAAGGATCAGAGGCTCCGGAACTATTGGTAATGGTACTCTTCCCTCTATATCTGATGTCTTTTACGTAGAAGGATTAATGCATAACCTGTTATCCATAAGTCAATTAAGTGATAACGGTTATGATGTAGTCTTTAATCAAAAAACATGTAAAGCCATAAATCAAAACAATGGTTCTATCCTATTCACAGGCAAGAGGAAAAACAATATTTATAAAATTAATCTGTCTGATTTAAAAGAATAAAATGTGAAATGTCTGATGTCCGTTCACGAAGAGCAATGGGTATGGCATAGACGCTTGGGCCACATTAGCATGAGGAAAATATCTCAGTTAAATAAACTCGAGTTAGTCAGAGGCCTACCTAAACTGAAGTTCTCTTCAGATGCTCTATGTCAAGCATGTCAGCAAGGAAAATTTTCAAAAACATCTTTCAAAAAGAAAACTATTGTTACTACCTCTAAGCCTCTAGAACTTCTTCACATTGATTTATTTGGTCCTGTGAAAACAGCATCAGTCAATGGAAAGAAGTATGGACTAGTCATTGTTGATGATTTCAGTCGCTGGACATGGGTGAAATTCCTAAAACACAAGAGTGAGTCTCACTCTGTATTCACTAGCTTCTGTTCCCAAGTGCAAAAAGAATTTGACTCTAAAATCGTAAGAGTCAGAAGTGATCATGGTGGGGAATTTGAAAACAAATTTTTTGAGGAATTATTTGACTCTAATGGAATATCCCATGATTTATCCTGCCCTAGAACTCCACAACAAAATGGAGTTGTAGAGAGGAAGAATAGGACACTCCAAGAGATGGCCAGAACTATGATCAATGAAACTAATGTGGCTAAGTACTTTTGGGCCGAAGTTGTAAATACAGCGTGTTACATTCAGAATAGAATCTCCATAAGACCTATTCTGGAAAAGACTCCCTATGAACTGTGTAAAGGAAGAAAACCAAACATTTCATATTTTCATCCTTTTGGATGCTCCTGTTTTATTTTAAACACTAAAGAACATCTGAACAAGTTTGATTCCAAAGCACAGAAAGGTATTATGTTAGGATACTCAGAACGCTCTAAAGGCTACAGAGTATACAATACAAAAACCAAAATTGTGGAAGAATCAATTCATGTCAGATTTGACGATAAGCTTGACCCTGAAAAGTTAAAGCTAGTTGAGAATTTTGCAGATTTGGAAACCACTCTTGCAAGATCTGACAAAACTCCAGAAGCAACTGCCATTCAAAATCCTGAGGAAAGTAATCTTCCATTAATCCCAAAGAAAGCTAAAAGTCACCTCAACATATCTGAAGAATTGATTCTGGGTAACAAGGACGAACCTGTCAGAACCAGATCTACCTTCAAGACCTCTGAAGAGACTCCTCTGGGACTAGTATCTCTAATCGAGCCTACATCCTGTGATGGGGCACTTCAAGATAATGACTGGATTCTAGCCATGCAAGAAGAGCTAGATCAATTCACAAAGAACGATGTCTAGGATCTTGTTCCTAAGCCCAGAGGCACTCACGTTATCGGAACCAGATGGGTATTCAAAAACAAGCTGAATGAGAAAGGAGAAGTCGTCAGAAACAAAGCTCGACTGGTAGCTCAAGGTTACAGTCAACAAGAAGGTATTGACTACAATGAAACCTTTGCTCTAGTCGCCAGGTTAGAATCTATTCATCTTCTTGTATCTTTCGCTATAAACCATTCTATCAAATTATATCAAATGGATGTCAAGAGCGCATTCCTTAATGGTTATATATCAAAAGAAGTGTATGTCAACCAACCTCCAGGCTTTGAAAATCCAAATTATCCAGAACATGTTTTTAAACTTAAAAAATCTTTATATGGACTTAAACAAGCTCCCAGAGCTTGGTATGAACGTTTAAGTAACTTTCTTCTGGAACATAATTTTATCAGAGGGAAAGTTGACTCCACACTCTTCTATAAAAACCTTAACAACGATCTCATGATATGCCAGATATACGTTGATGATATCATTTTTGGTTCAGCTAACGCCTCTGTTTGTCAAAAATTCTCTGAGTTGATGCAGGCAGAATTTGAAATGAGCTTAATGCAAGAACTAAAGTTCTTTCTAGGAATTCAAATTAACCAAACTTCAGAAGTCACGTACGTTCATCAAAGCAAATACATAAAAGATGTTCTGAAGAAATTTGACATGGCTGAATGCAACTCTGCAAAGACTCCCATGCATCCAACATGCATTCTTGAAAAGGAAGAAGTCAGTAAAAAGGTTTGTCAGAAGCTCTATCGTGGTATGATAGGCTCCCTTCTCTATCTGACTGCTACTCGACCTGATATTCTCTTTAGTGTTTGTCTCTGTGCCAGATTCCAATCAGATCCTAGAGAAACTCACTTAACTGCAGTTAAGAGAATTCTCAAATATCTGAAAGGAACTCCTAACCTGGGCCTGATGTATGAGAAAACATCAGAGTATAGACTTTCTGATTATTGTGATGCAGATTACGCAGGAGATAGATTGGAACGAAAAAGCACATCTGGAAATTGTCAGCTCTTGGGAAACAATCTGATATCCTGGGCAAGCAAAAGGCAATCAACCATCGCCCTGTCCACGGCAGAAGCAGAATACATCTCAGCATCACTGTGCACTACTCAAATGCTCTGGATGAAAAATCAGTTAGAAGATCTGCAAATCTTCGAGAGTAACATTCCTATTTTTTGTGATAATACTGCTGCCATTTGTTTAAGTAAGAATCCCATCTTGCACTCCAGAGCTAAGCACATTGAAATAAAACATCATTTTATCAGAGACTATGTTCAGAAAGGGATAGTAGCATTGAAGTTCATTGATACAGATCATCAATGGGCAGATATCTTCACTAAACCCTTAGCTGAAGATAGATTCCTCTTTATCTTAGAAAATCTGAACATTCAAAACTGCCCTGATTAAAATGTGCCTATGAGGTTGCTAAATGAGACTTTAACATAAACAAATGGATTTTGCCTCTGACTCTGATACTTCTACCCAGTTAGATGTTATCTGAGTTAGAAATCTCTAGGAACCAATCCCTTGGTATTCCTGAAGATCAGATAAATCAAACCACGTGGAGTGTCTTGCGTCTAACCTTGAAACTTCTAGACAGCTGTCCAGCAGTAATCAAGGAACAGACTCTTGAGATCTCCTCGAGCAGTGTGCAAACTCTTGGGATTAGACATCATTTATGAGCCATAATTATTTCTCCCTCTAAACGTGCTAACTTTGTTTGTATGCTAAAACTCTGATTTCTGTGTCGTTTTGCATGCGCCCTTTTGGGTATTTAAACACTCTTATCACACTTTGCACACACTTCACTCTCACTCACTCGTTTAACCCCAGTTCTCTCAGGCATTTCTGCAAACAGTTCATCTTCATCTATGTTCTTCATCAACACCATGGATACTCAACAACAATCTGTGTTCAACTATTCTCAGCAAATGGATTCCAGCAACCCAGCTCAAAGCACCAGCAACCCTACTCCAACGGTTACAGGCGTAGTTACAACACCAGTTTACAAGGAGCCTCACATTCTTGACCGTGGACCCCATATTAACCTTGCAACACCTTTTGAAAAACTGGACGTGCTGTATGAATCCCTGGTGGATTTTGATAACATGAGAAGAAATGGCATAGACCTCACTGAAGAACTTCATCAACAAGGTTGGGGAAACTACTTTCAACGCCTCTACGGTCCAGTTTACCCAAATCTCATTAAGGAATTCTGGAGATTTGTTGATGCTGACGATCATTTCATCGTCTCATACGTTTTGGGAGTAAAGATTGTGATAACTGAAAAGTCCATCGCTGCTTTGCTGAACATGCAGAAAGATGGAGGAAGAAGGATTTACAACATCAATCCCAGGGAGAAATACATATCTCAAGAAATCAACCCAACGATCTTCAAACTAAACGCAGAAGGCAACCCCTTAAAGAACAAGGAACTGCATCAGAACCTCCGGGTCTGGCTCAAAATCATTCTGGGAACAATCCATCATCGCCTAGCGTCAAATTCATCAGATTACATCAATACAGATCAGAAATGTATTCTGTACTGCATTCATAAAGGTCTGAAGCTATGCCTCCCTGCACTTCTTTTCAAATACCTCAGAGACTTTGTACGAGAAACCAAAAATCACATGAAGCCCAGAACTTACATTCCCTTGGGAAGACTCCTCTCAGATGTACTGATAGAGAACGGTCTCGTGGACCATCTGGTAAAGCTCAGGCTTATGGACGATATGGCAATCGACACTGGAAGGCCTCTGAACTTCAGAAATCTGAAGAGCATGGGGATTCTGGAGAAGGTCAACGTTAGACCTACTCTGGACACCTCTTGGGAAGCCTTAAAAGATCAGAGGAAAATTCCCCATGGTTTATATCTGTTCTCCAAGGAAGAACCCAAAGAGGCAATCCTGCACTATCTCCAACGTCTGAAGGATGAAGGAGTGGATATCTCAGATTTCAGGTTGAGCGAACTGCCAGATAAAGCTCCCAACTTCGTGAGACATAAAAGAGGTCCATCTGAGAAGACATCACAGGCGACGAAAGCGAAGCTAGGAGAATCCTCTGAATCAAGACCTCCAGCACCTCTGCATGAGTCTTCTGGTAAGTCTGCCTCTCCTGCTCCTTCTGTACAGCAACTTGCTTCTTCTATTCCTCTACCAACACCTCTATACACCACATCTGAAACCCCACCTTCAACGACTAGAACATCTCAACCACTCCCAAAAATCAATCTCACCACTACCTCATTACCCATATCTGAAGCTGAACAAATGAATGAAACCACCTCCTCATCCTCAGCCCCAGAATCACCCCCTTACTGTATCATCTCATCTGACACAAAATTCTCTAACCCTGCTTCTCCCACTCTAGCCCAACTTCAGACACAAAACCTTGCCTCCCAACAACCACAGCCACCTCCACCTGAACCTGAAGTAACTTCACCCACAGAACAACCAACCGTCACTCCATTTGATGATCAACCCTCTAACCTCAACGCCTCTGACCTTACCCCTCCAAACACTTCCGCTGAACCTCAAACTCTCAACCTAAGCCCTCCCACTTCCTCACCTCTACCATCTGAACCTGACCACTCCCTGCCAACCCTAGAAGAGGCAATTATGCTGTTTACAGAAGCATCAGTGGAAAAGGTTAAGTCCCTGTCCACAAACTCTGGCATCAGTGATGATCCTTCCTCTGTTAGGACACACTGGAACAGAGTCATTGGCTGGATGACCTCTGAGGCCTTTAAGCTGAAGAACCTCTCTGAGCAAGTTAGAAACGACTTTATCAGAGACGCTGAGGCAAGACTACAGGAGCGCCTAGCCAGAGAAGCTGAGGAAGAAGCCAGAAAGGAAGCAGAAGAAAGAGCAAGACAAGAAGAACTTCAAAGGGTAAGGGAAGCTGAAGCCAAAGCTCTAGCTGATGCTGCTGCTGAAGCTGAAGCAAAAGCTACTGCTGAAGCTGAAGCTAATACCGCTGAAGAACAGAATGCTCTGACTCAGGGGGAGTCCTCTACATTTGCCTCTCTGGTTCTCAAAACCCTTGAGGAGCTTCAGAAAGAGCAGAAGGAAGTCCGAGCCAGATTGGATCAACAGGACACAGTCAACGCCAACATCCAGAATCTTCTGACTCAACTGCTTCAGAGAATGCCTCCTCCTCCCAACCCTTAGGCACTTAGGATGTTTTTTTCTTGCTTGTTGCTTTTCTTGTTTTGTCTCTGATGTTTTTTTTTGCTCTTATCTGGATATATCTATATATATTTTCTTCCTGCTTATTTTTTTTAAGTCTTTTTGATTCTGACAAAAAGGGGGAGAAATCAAACAGCTCTGATGAAAAATTGTCTCAATCCTTAAGTACTCTGCAAACATACTATTCAATAAAAATCTATCTAACACTACTTGACTTAGAAAATTGCAGAAAGGTATCTAGAAACTTCATTGCTTAGAAGCTCTGGTAAGAACTTCTGAACTCCCTAGCCTATCTCAGGGGGAGCTCACTTCTATCTGATCTGATAAACTCTTATATCTGAATGTTTCATCTGACATTTGAGTTTGTTTTATCATCATCAAAAAGGGGGAGATTGTAAGAACAAAAATAGTTCTACAACAGATTCCAGGATTTTGATGATAACAAAGGATGAAACCAAAAATGGCATTCTAACGAAAAGTGTCTAACTGTGCAGGACTCTGAACAAGAACAAAGGAATCTGATCGCTTTATCAGATACAAAATCAAATCAGACGCAGAGTACCAGAAGATCAGAAACATCTGAAAGAGGAAAACGCGCTCTAGAAGTTCTGACTCTGAGCAAAACAGCATAGCAGAATATCAGAAGCTCTAAAGTTCCTCTTGAACCAACGCTGAGGATCTAAAAGAACAGGACTATCAGAAGCTCTGAAGTCACATCTCAAAGATCTCAGAGTAACGCAGACTCTGACAAAGAATTTCCATATCCAGAAAGAGTAACGGCAACTACAACTTCAAAGGGAAAGAAACCATATTTGGAAAGAAGTTACTCAGGGAGACAAACCTGTTTTGGCAAGAAACAACAGAAGTTATGGCATTAAACTCTCATCAAGACAAAATATCTGCCATCACTACAACGGTCCTTTCACCTCTATATAAAGGATGGTGAACCTCATTAAGAGAGACACCTGAACGCACAAAAATACTCTACTTTCTCTCTTAATCTTTCACGAGTTGTTGCTCATAACGTGAAACTTCTTCTTGCTCAAATTTCTGTAATATTTGCTTTATCCTAGAAGCACTATAGATTACAAATTCTGTTTTTACCTAAATTGATTTTTTATTCCTCAAGTGACTCTGCGCAGTCTGTATACTTGGGAGGACTAAGAGATCTTTCTCTTAGACGTTGGTTGTAATAATCTTTCAAGATTAGTGGATTAAGTCCTTGTTGAAGGCGAAATCACCTTGGCCGGGTGGACTGGAGTAGCTTTGCGTTATAAGCAAACCAGTATATAATCCTGTGTGATTTTATTTTGCAAAAGCGCTTATTTTCCAAAACAATTCAAACCCCCCTTTCTTGTTTTTCTCACCTTCAGTAACGAGTTTTGGTGAGCCTTAATCCCATTGTGATGGATCATGTGCGAGTAGCTAATTCCTATTATGGGGGATTAGTGAAGTGTTACCTATGGTGATGGTAGCGATTTTGGTGTGCTCTGTTTCTAAGAGGGAATCGATCCTATGGTGGGGATCATGAAGTGAGATGAACCTGAGACTTCATATTTGGTACCACATGCATGTCGAGTCGGTGTTGAGTACATTGCATAAGTATTGCATTTGTATTGGTTGTTATTGACGTGTTGTTGGATGAGATGTTGTTGCATATGATGTTAATGATAATTCAGATGTTGTCATGTATGATATTGATTATGATTTGGATGTAAGAATGTGATATATTATTTTGCATGATTGTGTAGATGTTATACTCTATTCTTCATTCTATATCTTTATTATTAAAATGAATTCTCACCCCTTCTGTTTGAATGTTGCTTTTACATGAGCATTATGCAGATACTTAAGAGTAGTATTGCAGAAGTAAGTGGAAGGTAGATCTTGGGTTACTTCTTTATTTTGTTGGTTTTAATAGTGGTACCCTTCTCTGATCATGTAACATCGGGTTGGGTTAAACGCTTATTTTATTCCTCATGTCTAATTATGTTGAAGTCATAAGACTAATTTTGTTGTTGAGAATTCTTAATATGTTGAGTCGATTGATTACAACTCTTTTATTTTGTTATTACAATTGAAGTTGAGACTAGATGTTATAACTTGCTTTATCTTCCATAATTGTGATGATAATTCCGCTACGATGATACTTTAAAATGGAAGTGAGTGTGCGGTGATAAGTTATGAATGTCTTATTATATGAATATATAATACTGATCAGATGAGATGGATGTCGTGTAAACATCCCAGGTATGATTCAGATAAATAGGATATCGTGTAAACATCCTTATTACAAATTTTTGTATTGAAATTTACTATTGAAACATGTGTTACGGAGCATGTCATGTGTGTTATGAATGTGTAACACCCTACGTGGTTTTATTTTATATTTAATTTACGCGATAAATTATGTGAGGGGTTTAGGGTGTTACAATTAACATCATACAAAACCACATCTCAATTATTATTAACATCATATGCAACAATATCTCATCCAACAACACATCAACAACAACCAATACAAAGGCAACACTTATGCAATATACTCAACACCGACTCGACATACATGTTATACCAAATATGAACACGCGGTTTCATCTCACTCCATGATCCCCATCATATGATCGATTCTCTCTTGGAACCGGAGCACACCAAAATCGCTATCATCACCATAGGTAATGCTTCACTAATTCCCCATAATAGGAATTAGCTACTCGCACCCAATCCATCACAATGGGGTCGAAGCTCACCAAAACTCATTACCATCAACATAGGTACCTCTTCACTAATCCCCCATAATAGGAATTAACTACTCGCACCTGATCTATCATAATGGGATCGAGACTTACCAAACTTGGACCAAAGCCCGTACACCAAGATGCATGCCTCTCAAATAACATGCATTAACACAACAAGGTTCACCTAAAGGATCCCCACACACATCTCATCATTTATGTATCACATTATTTATCATGCAAAAACCAATTCATCTTACCACGTGAATAATATCAATAAACAACAGCAAATCGTCAACATTTTAACATCATCGACATCACAACATAATTATCAAACCACGATATTATAACAATGCAACGATTCATTAGCCAAACATATAAACCAATACATTTATTAACATAGTATGCAAGTGAATATTATTAAAACATATCAACAATCACTTCCATGTTATAGGTCTGAGCGTTAGTTTTCTAACGCTTCAAACGGCATCAAAATCGGACTTACAAAATAAAAGTTATGACCAAAATCGTTGGGATATGTCAACAATTCATTAACCGAACGTATGAATAAAAACTTCACCAACATAGTAGGCATAGGAATAATATTAAAACAATTCGCTTATCACCATCACGTTATATCTTTGAGAGTCATTTTTCTAATACTTCAAAACCCAACCCAAAATGATTCACGAGTTGAAAGTTATGATCAAAACCCTACACGAAGGCGTTACTAAAAAGTTATGGTTTTTCTAAAATTTCCAACACAATTTTCATCTTCTTCAACCCCAAAAAATTCCATTAAATAATCACCAAAATTATTTTGTCCCTGAAACAAACTTATAGCCCTTTATTTCAGATATCCAACGCTTCAAACGACACTCGATTTGGACTTAAAGATTAAAAGTTATGTCCAAAATGTTTTCGACCAAAAAACACGAACGAAGGCTCCCGCGCTGCGCGCTGTCGTGACGGACAAAATGCATAATTTTATGCGTTTTTCATAGTTTGAGACCTTCCGGACCTCCGATTTTGATTCCGTAAAAAGTCAAATGCTCAGAAAATTACAACCCATGCAATACTCAAATTATCTTAAGTTAATTTACAACTTTAACACGATTAAATCATCTAATCATTATTTTAAGATTATGTCTAATACCTTCAAAATTGTAACAATGGTGAATATAAGTTCAATCATCAAAATAGAAAAAAATACACACATATAAGGCACACGAAATTCATCATATAACAACCATCATAGAATCCCAATTCAAAATTATGAATCAAAACACCCAACCCTAAGGAGGTTAAGGGATCCTCCATTTTACCCTTTACTATTGGAATAAGTTCTCACCCTTACCTGAATTCCTTGCAAAATTTCTGAATTGAAACTTTCACTCTCTTTCCTTGATCACCTTGTCTATTGCCTTTTTGCTCTTTTTTCTCCAATGTCACATACTGTGAAAATCTCCCTCAATAGTCACGGGGGACACCTCAATAGTCAGGTTATCTCTCACCTGCACATCATCCACCTGGATCACATGAGATGGATAAAAAATGTATCTCCTCAACTAAGACACATGAAACATATCATGAAGTTTAACTAGTGGCGGTTGTTGTACCCCAAAATTTGCCCTCCACTTTTCATCTTTTCATCCAACCACTTGACTTGGGGATCAGTTGCATATATTAACAACCCATTTATATGCATCATTCATCCATTACTAGATCACCATAATTCAAACTCTTGGGCTTGTGAAACTAGGGTTTATGTGTGGAACAACTTTAAAAGTATGGCTTGGTTATTCATCAAAGCATATGAGGTGTAAAACCCCAATTGCTTGATGGCGGAGGTATGGATTTAACAAAGGACTACTTAAGCAATCCTCATGGGTATTCAGAACCCTAGTTCTTGGCTTTGAGGTTTGTGAACCCTATGGTTTGCATTGAGGTAGTAGAAACCCTTGTTATGGTTCATGACAATGATGCACCACTCGAGTTGGCTTCTCATTTGGCTTGAAATTCTTGATTGATACATAGCTTTGAACTTTGACCTAGTAAACCTTAATTCATGGTGTTATGTGATTGATTCAAGCCATGTTTGCATTCATGTTTCATTGACCTCGGGGTCTTTGGATCCGTTTGATCAAAGTCTTATGTCATCCCCGCTTCATCCATGGTTTTATCAAAATGTCAAGATTCATTCATGCTTTGATTTATAGTCCCATTGATACAAGTTAATTTTCCATTTTATCAAGTCATTTCATGACCCATTAATTTAATTTCATTCATTTATTCAAATAAAGCCAAGCCATTATGCCTCACACATGAGCTCATGCATCAACACGAAGGAAAAAAACATTTTTTTATGATGGAAATCAGTTTCCATATCTTGGGTAATCGATTTCCCTGCTCCCAGTAGCCAAAAAACCATTTTTCATGATGGAAATCGATTCCCATATCTGAGGAAATCGATTTCCCTGCTTCTAGTGGCCAAAAATGCATTTTTGGGTGATTTGAAGCAAAAAAAAGAGACATTTTTTGTGATGGAAATCGATTCCTATATCTGGGGAAATCGATTTCCCTGCTTCCAGTGGCCAAAAATACATTTCTGGGTGATGGAAATCGATTTCCATGTTTTTGGAAATCAATTTACCCTGGGGCAGTTGCAAAAATACTGCATTTTTCAACAGTAATGCAACATCCTTTGCACTCCAAACCAGTCTCAATGCTTGCATCAATACACATTGAAATCTCTACACAGTTATGCAGCAACCAACCATATCATTCTTGCATTGGACCAAGCTCTTAACACTTCAACTCACCAACCTTTTCAACATTTGTGAGTTACTCATAACAGTCCCAAACTAATTTCAAACCACATCAAACTAACTCCAAACCACATCAAACTAACTCCAAACCTCTTCAAACTAATTCCAAATCATTTTAACTAATTCCAAGCCTCATTTAACTAACTCCAAGACTCACAAAACTAACTCCAAACCTCCATTTGATCCAAACCAATAACCTATATAAACACATCACTCTCATTACACCAGGGCTCTCTCAGAATTTGATCATCACTCTCAAATTACTCATTGCAAATTCAACTTTTCTCACTTCATCTTCTCTAATTCTTCACCCTACACCAAAGATCAAACCACCATTGGAGAAAGCTCTTCATTGAAGTTTGTTATCAATTGAGCTAAACCTCTTGCATTCAACAATCATCCCTACATTCTCATAATCAACATCAACAATAACAATTCAATTCAGAATTTTTCAGAATTGATTCTTGAAGAGGAAGAGTTCATAGTAGAAGTATAAGATTAAAAAGTCCAAGTAGCATACCTCTGGTTTTCTCTTCTTCATCTTTATCACCTTCAAATTTCAACAAGTTCCAAGACAATCCTCCATCTTGCAGGTCAATGAATTTTCATCTTTGCTTATTTGCTAAATTTTTGATACCACAATGTAACTTATGTAGTGGGGAATCAAAACCCCAAGGTTCGGTGGTTTAGTTCTCCTACATCTCCATTTAATTTCAGATTTTGTGCTTAGGGTTCTTGACTTTATTGGCTCAATTTCCAGAATTGATTAACTTGTAGATAGAATGGATGAGGGATTAGGATAGAAGAGGTTGAGAGGAGTAAGAAGATGGTGCTTTTTCTTGGTACTCAGACATTTAATTCCTTTTTTTTGTTATTCCACTATAGTGATACCATGCCTCGGCCCCCTCACTTGTTGGTTTACCTTTTACTCTTCAGTTCAGAGTTTATTCCTTCATGGATCCAAGATATTATTCTCCTTTGATTTCAAATTGTTTGTTCCCCGGCAAGTGATATATTCTTCCTTGCACCCAACAATACTTCCTTGTGGGCCTCATACTCATCCTTTTAGGGCATTTGTTCATCTTGTGAACCAAGAGTCGTTTGGCTTGTATCCAAACATCTAATTCATTCATTTTGGTAAGACAATACAGCGTGTATGCGTAGGTCCCTCCACGTCTTAGTCTATACCTTTTCACTCTTGGATTCAAAGCCAGCTTACCTTATGGGTTCCCATTTTACCATTTTGTTGGTACAAGTTATACTTTCCCCTCACTGCAATCATACTCTGGAAGTTTGTTGGTCTTGTTAATCCTAGTTGTTTAGAAAAACACTTCATTTTCTTTCCTTTGTTTTCATGGTTCCACGAACTATGATTTCTCTGACTTTCTCATTACATAATGAGAATACGTAGGCACGAGGACACAAATCCTTGACGAGCATACTCCTAATTATTCCTCTTCTGCCTTAGGGCACCACTCATATCTTTCATAATCCATTACCTACCTTCAATCATTGAACCGTCCACACTAGTGACATATTATTTCTTTGAAATCAGATACACTTTCTTTGGATACCCATATATATCCTTTTAGGAAGCCTAGTGAAAAGTCCACGTTTGCACCAGGAGTTGTTTGGATTGTCCCCATACATTTAATTCTTCTTTTTTTGCCAACCATATAGTGATACCATGTCATAGACCCCTCACTTTTGGACCATGTCACCTTCCCTCTATGGTACAAATTCTATTTCTCCTATGGATTCCAATACACCTTACCTTTGGTTTTAAACTATACCTTTTCAGTCACTTGTTACCCAAAACTTCAATTCTTTGACTTTGGTCATTCATTCCATTCATTTTCATGATTCATCCATATACTATCTTCAGTCACTTCATGTGATACTCCCTATTCTTTAAGCCAAATACAGTGTACCTTTGTGCTCCATCTTGTATCTATTTGTGAACCAAGAGCAGATTTGTTTGTCTTGTCAGACCTTGTAGCTTACACAAACATCTCCTTACTTACTTTGCAGCCATATTCAGACAACTTTTCTTTTTGGTTATTCCAATACAATGATACCATGTCTTGGGCCCCTCACTTGTTGGTTCATACCAGTTTTACTCTTGGGTTCACGTTTTCACCCCTTGTTGGAGTTCAAACAACACAATCATTTGGTTCAGACCATACCTTTATCATAATTCTTTTCATCTCCCATCACTAGTTCTTTGAACTACGGAGCTCTGAATTCCTCATTGCACTATGAGGATACGTAGGCATGAGGGCCATAATCCTCACTGAGCACTTTATCTATTTATTTTCCTTTTCCTCTATTCTTTTGCGAGTAATCTTTAGATATAACACCTATTCAAGCAAGAACAACCAAAATGGTTCCCATGGAGTACCATGGATGTTAGGGGTGTTAATACATTCCCCTTGCATAACCGACTTCCTTACCTAGCATATCTATTTCCCCGGGGTTTTATCGATGCTTTCCCTTTCCTTCAGGAATAAATAAAGTTCGATGGCGACTCTGTTGTATGTTCGAGCGTGCGATACATTCGGGTATATTTCCGCTAGCTTCAGCGGCAGCAAAGCAATCTGATTGGCTACCTCTCTTATCCTCTGTAAAACCTGGTACGGACCAACAAAACACGGTGTGAGCTTTCGAGACTTCAAAGCTCGACCAACATCAGTTACCGGTGTAACTCTCAAAAACACGTGATCTCTCTCCTGGAACTCAAGTCCTTTCCTCATCTTGTCATGGTAACTTTTCTGACGACTCTGCAACGCTTTCATCTTTTCTTGGATCATCTTGATTTTTTCTTTTATTTATTTAATTATTTATTTATTTATTTTTATTTTATTTATTTTATTTTCGTTTTTATTTTTTTCATTTTCCGTTTTTTTTTCCGTTTTTTTTTTTTTTGAAAAAATATTCCGATTGCCATGATGAAATGCAAATGCTAAATGACCTAAAAATGAATGCATGCATGAGGTGTAAAGCGTATGCTTCCAGGAAAAATGAAGGGTAAATTTTGGGGTATTACAGCTGCCCCTATTCAATCAACTGGAGACCTGGAAAGAAGATAGCAGCGACTTTTGTGCTTTCGAGGTATCAAGGGATTGAATACAATAAAAGCCCGAAAATTTTCACTGAAGTGAAGTGAAGTAACAATGCCTGTCAGAATCGGCAAAGAGGTGGTCTTGAAAGAAGAATCTGTCTGGTACGGTGGGAGTCAGTCTGAATACCGAAAAAGAATGTTAACCTGAATACCAAAATAAATGGTAACACAGAAATAACCATGGCATGAATGCCGCTCATCAGTCTGAATACTGGAAATGACTTCGATCTGAACATCGGGAGATATGAGATTATTAATATCTGTCTGAACACCGAGAGGCTGGTCTGAATGCCACAAGTTGCGTCGACATGAACGTCGGAAACTTCTTCGATCTGAACATCGGAAAATTGGCCTGAATGCCACAAGTTGCATCGACCTGAACGTCGGAAACTTCTTCAATCTGATCATCGGAAAACTGGCCTGAACGCCACAAGTTGCATCGACCTGAACGTCGGAAACTTCTTCGATCTGAACATCGGAAAATTGGCCTGAACACCACAAGTTGCATCGACCTGAACGTCGGAAACTTCTTCGATCTGAACATCGGGAAAACTGGCCTGAATGCCACAAGTTGCATCGACCTGAACGTCAGAAACTTCTTCAATCTGAACATAGGAAAACTGGCCTGAACGCCACAAGTTGCATCGACCTGAATGTCGGAAACTTCTTCGATCTGAACATCAGAAAACTGGCCTGAACGCCACAAGTTGCATCGACCTGAACGTCGGAAACTTCTTCGATCTGAACCTCGGAAAACTGGCTTGAACGCCACTTCGGTCTGAATACCGGAAACTTCATGCCTGTCAGCATCGGCAGAAATAGGGAACGATAATAGAGGCGGCGCATGGGCCAATGACACTTGCTGGGGATAACAAAGGTAAGTCATGAACAATCTTTAGTCTGAGTACTGGAAACAACTTCTGGCTTATCACTTGGGATACCGAGAATGTTTTATGCTTACATGCATATGTTTGAATTTTTCAATGGCGTAATGCTCCATGAAAATGGAAATGCTAGCGATTTGGGAGGACGCAATGCAATATGATTCTACATGCAGGGATGCGAAATGCTGGGTAGAATGCCAAGCTGAGGCAAGGGGATCTGCTGGAGAAATGATCACCATCTTCTGGACCCCGGCAAGGCTGCTGGAGATGCACAGCGCAAAGAATTCTGTGGGGAAATGATCCGCCACACGGTGTTCTAGCAATGACGAAATACCGAGATTCTGACTAGGGAGAGAACGGCACTGAAAACCTATTGTTGGGGAAAGCGATAGTGGTTCTGGCAACCACGATCTGCGAGAGATGACTCAACAGGGGAAGCAAACACCGATACGGTACCGAGGTTCTGCTTCAAGGAAAGAAACCATGGATCTGGCATTGGGATTATCAATCTGGCCTCGAACTCTGAGGAGCAGCCGCTTCTGCTGGGAAGATACAGTCTGGCACTGTCAACTCCGCTGGGGGTATATAGTTTGACACTGTCAACTCTACTGGGGAGTGTATAATCTAAAACCACCGCTTGGGGGAGGTACAGTGGTGAGAACCTGTTGGGGATTGAAGAATCCAACGCTCTGATCAACTCTGCAGGGATAAGATACTGAATTCGTCTGTTGGCGACTTCACTGGGGAAAACATTCACGATCATCTGCAGGGGATTTTGAGGAAATGCCCCGAGGGTACCTGTTCTAAATAGACGATCCAAAGCACTTAAAATTTACAGCAATTTTAAATGTTTATTAAGCATGTACCTGTAAAGCTCTTATGTGTCATGATGCAATGTTTATCAAAAAATTCGGACGTCATTTTTGCAAACAAAACAGAAAAATGAAAATGAAAACAGAGATATACTGAATAACATGATTTTATTGATTGAACGGCCTCTGAATAGGCATTTACATCAGGAAGCAACCCTTGGAAAGAGGTAATCGCACAACAGATAAAAACAGACATTAATCTAATGGCAATGTGAAATGGATTTCTATTGGGTTCCAATTCTGCTATGACTTGCTTGTCTTCAAGATCCTCCAGATGATCAGCTTTCTGAAAGAGTGATTGGATTGTTTCCTATCCTTCAAAAGTTTCCAGTCATTGACACGAGATGAGATTCAGAACTACTCAGAACGCAATCATTCGCTTAATCCCTAACTTTTGACTGGATCGCCCGTTTCGGGTTTTCAATCCATCGGGATACCCATTTTTGCCTAAGTTGCCTTTTCAGGTTTTCAACTTACCGGGTGTACAATCTTTTCACTTTTAATCCCTAATTTTTGCCCGAACCTTTTTCATTTTCTTGGTTCGCCGGGATGCCCATTTTTGCCTGGACTACTCTTTTTATTGTCCAGCGGGTCTATTTCATGCGAAGTATTTTTTAACTGCGTCTGAGTTCACCGGGGAAGTGAAGTTTTCACCATCCATCGTTGCAAGCATTAAGGCCCCACCATCAAAAACCTTGGTGACAATATACGGGCCATCATAGTTAGGAGTCCACTTGCCCCTGTGATCTGTCTGAGGAGGAAGGATCCTTTTCAACACCAAATCTCCGACCTGGAAGCATCGAGGATGCACTTTCTGATCAAAGGCTCTCTTCATCCGACTTTGATACAACTGCCCATGACAAATGGTTGTCATTCGCTTCTCTTCGATAAGACTCAACTCATTGAACCTTGTCCGAATCCATTCAGCTTCGTCTAACTTGACATCCAACAGGACTCTTAGAGAAGGAATCTCCACTTCAACAGGTAGGACTGCTTCCATACCATACACAAGGGAGTAAGGGGTTGCCCCGGTCGATGTACGTACTGAAGTACGGTACCCATGCAAGGCGAAGGGTAGCATCTCATGCCAATCTCTGTACGTAACGACCATCTTCTGCACAATCTTCTTTATGTTCTTATTTGCCACTTCAACAGCACCGTTCATCTTAGGGCGGTAAGGGGAAGAATTGTGATGCTGAATGTTGAAGTTCTGGCACAACTCCTTCATTATTTTGTTGTTGAGATTAGAACCATTATTAGTAATGATTTTTTCGGGAATCCCATAGCGACAAATGATTTCTTTCTTAATGAATCGGGCAACCACATGTCTGGTGACCTTCGCAAATGATGCTGCTTCGACCCACTTGGTGAAATAGTCGATGGCAACAAGGATGAAGCGGTGCCCATTGGAAGCGGTCGGCTCAATCTTTTCAATCATATCGATGCCCCGCATAGGGAAAGGCCACAGCGAAGACATCACATTCAAAGGATTCGGCGGCACATGCACCTTATCAGCATAAATCTGGTATTTATGGCACTTCCGAGCATATTTGAAACAATCAGATTCCATGGTCATCCAGTAATAACCTGCTCTCAACAATTTCTTAGCCATTGCATGTCCGCCGGCATGAGTACCGAAGGAGCCTTCATGAACTTCCTGCATTAACATGTCTGCTTCTTGTCTGTCCACGCATCTGAGCAAAACCATGTCGAAGTTCCTCTTATACAGAACATCGTCTTTGTTCAAGAAGAAACTGCCTGCCAATCTTCTCAAAGTCTTTCTATCATTGTTGGATGCCCCTGCAGGGTACTCTTGATTCTTCAGAAAGCACTTGATGTCGTGATACCAGGGCTTGTCGTCAACTACCAGTTCAGCAGCAAACACATACGCGGCCCTGTCGAGGCGCATCACATCGATCATGGGAGCATGGTTCCACCGAATCACGTTGATCATGGAGGGTAGAGTAGCAAGAGCATCTGCCATCTGGTTCTCATCCCGAGGTATATGATACAGCTTTACTGTTATGAAGAAAGTCAACAATCTCCTTGTGTAATCTCTGTAAGGGACCAGATTGGGCTGGAGAGTATTCCAATCACCATTCACTTGATTGATCACTAGAGCCGAATCTCCGAAGATGTCCAGAGTCTTGATTCTCAAATTAATGGCTTGCTCAATACCCAAGATACAAGCTTCATACTCAACTTCATTATTGATGCACTCAAAAGTCAGACGAGCGGTGAAAGGCATGTGGGCACCTTTCGGAGTAGTAATGACAGCGCCAATTCCACTTCCTCTGGCATTGACAGCCCCATCAAACAACAAAGTCCATTTTTCGTCTGGATCAGGTCCCTCCTCAACAACTGGCTCTTCACAGTCTTTCATCTTGAGGAACATGATGTCTTCATCTGGAAAATCAAACTTCATCGGCTCATAATCATCAATCGGCTGCTGAGCAAGATAGTCTGACAGAATACTCCCCTTGATGGCTTTTTGGGATGTATACTGGATGTCGTACTCTGTCAGTACCATTTGCCAACGAGCAACTCTTCCGGTGAGAGTTGGCTTCTCAAATATATACTTGACTGGATCCATTTTGGAGATCAGTAAGGTTGTGTGAGACAACATGTATTGTCTCAATCGCTTAGCAGCCCATGCAAGTGCACAACATGTTTTTTCAAGCATTGAGTATCTCGACTCGCAATCTGTGAATTTCTTACTCAGGTAGTAGATGGCATGGTCTTTCCTACCTGTCTCGTCGTGTTGACCGAGAACACAACCCATGGAATTGTCTAGTACTGTCAAATACATAATCAGCGGTCTCCCTGGGACCGGAGGCACAAGGATAGGAGGATTCTGCAAATACTCTTTTATCTTCTCGAACGCCCTTTGACAATCATCATTCCACCTGATAGTCTGATCTTTTCTCAACAATTTGAATATTGGCTCACACGTGGCTGTTAGGTGAGAGATGAACCTTGCAATGTAGTTCAACCTCCCTAAGAAACCACGGACTTGTTTCTCTGTTCTTGGCTCAGGCATTTCCTGTATCGCTTTCACTTTGGCTGGATCCACCTCAATCCCTTTTCTGCTAACAACAAAACCCATTAGTTTTCCAGATCTCACCCCAAAAGTACACTTGTTCGGATTAAGCCTCAGCTTGAATTTCCTCAAACGCTTAAACAGTTTCTGCAAATTCACCAAATGTTCTTCTTCTGTCTGAGATTTGGCAATCATATCATCAACATAAACCTCGATTTCATGATGAATCATATCATGGAACAGAGTCACCATCGCTCGTTGATATGTTGCTCCGGCATTTTTCAGACCAAACGGCATCACCTTGTAGCAGAAGGTGCCCTATGGGGTTATGAAAGTTGTCTTCTCCATGTCTTCTGGTGCCATCTTAATTTTATTATAGCCAGAAAAGCAATCCATGAAGGAGAATACCGAGAACTGAGCCGTGTTATCCACCAAAACGTCAATGTGAGGTAAGGGGAAATCATCTTTAGGACTAGCCTTGTTCAGATCCCAGTAGTCAACACACATCCGTACCTTTCCATCCTTCTTAGGTACCGGAACGATATTTGCAACCCATGGCGGATAATTTGTGACTGCTAGAAACCATACATCCAACTGTTTTTGCACTTCTTCCTTTATCTTGACAGCCATCTCTGGTCTTGTTCTTCTGAGCTTCTGCTTGACCGGAGGACAACCTTCTTTGAGCGGCAAGCGATATACCAAGATGTCTGTGTCAAGCCCTGGCATGTCCTGATAAGACCAAGCGAAGATGTCAACATACTCTCGCAGCAATTCAATCAACCCCTTCTTCACATTGTCTTCCAAAGCAGCCCCTATCTTGATTTCTCTCTTGGCATCCTCGGTGCCGAGATTAATCACTTCAACAGACTCTTGATGCGGTTGAATGACCCTTTTCCTCTTGTTTTAATAACCTGGTAAGTTCTTCAGGGAGTTCACAGTCTTCATCACCCTCTTCTTTAGCTTGAAAGATTGGATTTTCAAAGTCGAAGCGAGCCATAACAGAACCGTTATCAATAAGATCTGGTGATGTGCATCTGCATGAGTGATGGTATGTGCTTATGAGTGTGAAAAAAAAAAGAAAAAAAGTGGAAACTAAACAAAACATTGCCATTTTTTTTTGAAAAACTGCAAAAATAGAAAGACAGGGAACGAAATATTTGAATGCAAAAAGGCGTCCTTTATTTATGATAAAAAATGCAAGTGTCACATAGATGAGCCCTACAATGAGTCATTACGCCCTGGCGGAACGTAAGACTTGGATATGCATGAATAAATAAAGAAAATTACTCCTCCAGACAAGTGGCTTGGACAATCTCCTCAGAAGACCAATTGTTGAGAACTTCACCCGGGATCCTCGAACGCACCCAGTTATCGATGTCGCAATCACTATCCCCGTCTTCATTATTGACCGCAGAGACTAATTTGACTTCTCCTTCAACCATGTTAACGTTGGCTCCACCATGCTGGGGCATGGGATTGTTGACGATATTAGGAGCTGGTGCAAAGTTAATGGCCTTTGAATCAATGAGGTCCTGAACTACGTGCTTAAAAGCTTTGCAGTTCTCAATATTGTGGCCAGGTGCCCCAGAGTGGAAGCTACACCTAGCGTTGGCGTTGTAACACCCCGATAAAAATAAGATAATTATTTAATTTAAGTTAATATTATATTTATTAATTTAATTAAATAATTGGAATTATTGGATTATTATTATTATTATTATTATTATTATTATTGGAATAATAATTATTGGAAAATATATAAGTTGGAAATAAGAAAAAGAGTCCATTTTTGGTAAAGAAAGGGTTTTACGTGAAAAGCAGAGAAGCGGCTGAAAAGAGGAAAAGGGCAAAGAGACAGAGCAAGAGGAAGAAGGTTGGAGAAGAGAAAAGCTTGGAGCTTAAAGATTTCCGGGTTAATTCAGGTAAGGGGGGGTTTATCGTCGATTAATGGGTATTATGGGATAACATGTAATGGGTAGTGATAAACCATTGATTTGACTCTAATTGGAATGATGCATGATGAAATTGTGAAATATTGGATGAACGAAAATTGGATTATAATTGAAGGGAATTCGTAGGAATTAGATGTAAACATGTTAGAATTTGTGAAATCGAATAGGGGATAATTCGTGTTAGATGATATGAACGATTACTGTGTAAAATTGAATTGTAAGAGGTTGGAATTGGGAGATCTCGTAGCAGAGAAAACCATAGCAGATCTGGAAATCTGGTTTCTGGTCATACGCGTATGGCACTAGGCAATACGCGTATGAGATGGTCTGGTACGCGTATGGCACTAGGCATTACGCGTATGGATGAGGAAGATGATGTTTTGAACGTGGTTTGGTCTCTGTTGGTACGCGTATGGGGAAGTGGTACGCGTAGCATACGCGTATGAGATAGGTGGTACGCGTATGGGATTGGCTGAGAATTGGGCCATACGCGTATGGGACTAGGCAATACGCGTATGGGCAGGATTGTGATTTTTCTGTGCTGTTGTTGTGCAGTTTTGGTTGTTCAGCTGAGTAATGTAATTTAGCTGATGTATGATAGAGTAGGGATCATTTTCCGTTGTTTTGAGTAGTATAGGTATTAGTAGAGTGTGCTAAATGTTGTGATTGATTATGTGGTATGACATGATATGCATAATGTGGTGAATGTATCTATCATGTATGAAATTATGAATGGACTGTTTATGGCTTAGAGTGTGAGCATATGTCCATTGTGAATGATTGTTGATGTTTGCATGACTAAGTGATTTAGCTTGCATATTGTGGCCTTTATGGTGGTAGCTAATTCCCATGGTGAGGAATTAGTGAGTTAGTATTGTGGATTGTTGTTGATGTTTGCATGCTAGGTGATTAGCGTGCATAGCATAGCCCTTGGGGTGGTAGCTAATTCCCATGGTGAGGAATTAGTGAGTGAGTCACTAGGTCTCAAATGAGTGGGACTAGTGGGCTTGGTAGCCGTATCTAGATTTGATCGGTGAGGTTGAACTATATGTTCACGAATAGTCGGTACCGCATGCATGGAGTCTCATTGCATAATGTATGTATGTATGGCGTATAATATGAATGGATGTATTCCAATATTATACGTGTGTTTTATGGTTGTGTTGAGTTTGAGTATGATGATGATGATGATTATGAGTTGATGTTGCCGTTGCTGAATGTGTGATCCGATTAGGGTGATTAATGTGTTAAATTACTTAACATGACATGATATTTTATAATGCTTATTATATCGATTGAGGAACTCACCCTTACAACTATTTTTCAGGTAACGAGCAGTGATTGAGTAGAAGCTAGTGCTTGGAGTCTAATGTAGTCTCCTTAGTGGGTCATGCTCTGATAGATGTAACATCGGGACGGGATGTTTTACCTTGTTGAATAATTTTACATGTAATGTGTTACATGTTTTGCATGATTGATTTGATTTCTATCCGCTGCGTATTGTGCAAATGCTTTATGTTTTGAATTAATAAAAGAGCATGACAGTTATTATGGTGAATGGTGTGAAGTGATTGTGTGACACCCTTAATTGCACCTTTACTCTGATGTATATATTTGTTGTTTTAAATTAAATATTTGGGGTATTTTAGAAGGGTGTTACATTAGTGGTATCAGAGCATAGTCGGTCGAGTCGAGTCGTAATTATTCTGTTTCCCCTGTACGGGATAGGTGTTGTGTAACTCTATCAGTACTTATTGTTTTAGCTTGATTGGGTATTCAGATAGAGATGGCTGGAAGAGGTAGAGACGATGCTGCGATTGCTGAGGCTCTGGGTATGCTAGCTGGAGTACTTGGAGGGAATCTGAATGTTGTGGGAATGGGAGCTGCTCGTCAACTGAGTGAGTTCCAGAAGAACAATCCTCCAATGTTCAAGGGAGCATACGATCCAGAGGGTGCTCAGAAGTGGTTGAAGGAGATCGAGAGGATCTTCCGAGTGACTGAGTGTGCCGATAACCAGAAGGTCAGGTTCGGTACGCATATGCTGTCAGAAGAAGCAGATGATTGGTGGGTTGCTACCCGCACTGAGTTGGAATCTGCTGGGAATGCTGAGATCACTTGGGCTGTGTTCAGAGAGAGATTCCTGAGGAAGTACTTTCCAGAGGATGTCAGAGGAAAGAAAGAGATAGAGTTCTTAGAATTGAAGCAGGGCAACCGGTCTGTTACTGAGTATGCTGCTAAGTTCACAGAGCTGTCGAAGTATTACACTCCCTATAACGAGGCTACTGGGGAATTTTCAAAGTGTGTGAAGTTTGAGAACGGGTTACGTCCCGAGATCAAGCAGGTTATTGGATATCAGCGGATCAGAGTGTTTTCTGATTTGGTTGACTGTTGCAGGATTTTTGAACATGATACCAAGGCCAGAGCGGAGAGCTATCAGCAGAGGGTTGATAGGAAAGGCAAGAATCAGAATGATCGTGGAAAACCGTATGCAGCTGGCAAAGGTTTTCAGAGACAGAGTGGGATGAAGAGGCCTAGTGGGGGAGACTCTAGTGCCCCTGCTAAGTGTTACAGATGTGGTCAGGCTGGACATCGTGTCCATGAGTGTACCAGTGCTGAGAAGAAGTGTTTCAAGTGTGGGAAAGGTGGTCATTTGGCTGCAGAGTGCCGGTCGAAGACTGTGACTTGTTTCAACTGTGGAGAGGTGGGTCATATCAGTCCACAGTGTCCTAAGCCGAAGAAGGAGAATCAGTCGGGAGGCAAGGTCTTTGCTTTATCGGGTTCTGAGACTTTTGCAGATGATCGTTTGATCCGAGGTACGTGTTATATTAATGGCTTTCCTCTTGTAGCTATTATTGACACCGGTGCGACTCATTCCTTTATATCTTTGGATTGTGCTGTGAAACTTGAATTAGAGATATCTGAGATGCATGGAAGTATGGTGATTGATACTCCTGCGAAGGGTTCAGTGACTACTACTTCAGTTTGTTTAAATTGTCCTTTGAGTATTTTTGGTAGAGACTTTGGAATGGACCTTGTGTGTCTTCCACTAGTACAGGTTGATGTTATCCTGGGTATGAACTGGTTGGTGTTTAACCGAGTCTATATCAACTGTTTTGATAAGACTGTGATCTTTCCTGAGATTGAGGAAGGAAAGAGTTTGTTTCTATCAGCAAGGCAGGTGAATGAGGCAGTAGTAGATGGAGCAGAGTTGTTTATGTTGTTAGCGACTTTGGAGGCTAAAGATAAACTGGCGATTTGTGATCTAGCCGTGGTGTGTGATTTTCCTGATGTGTTTCCTGAAGAAGTGAATGAATTACCGCCAGAGCGTGAAGTTGAGTTCTCGATTGATTTGGTACCTGGTACTAGGTCGATATCGATGGCTCCGTATCGTATGTCTGCTGTTGAGTTAGCTGAATTGAAGAGTCAGCTGGAAGACCTGTTGGATAAGAAATTTATTCGTCCGAGTGTGTCACCGTGGGGTGCACCAGTGTTATTGGTTAAGAAGAAAGAAGGTACTATGAGGTTGTGTGTGGACTACAGGCAACTGAATAAAGTGACGATCAAGAATCGGTATCCTTTGCCGAGGATTGATGATTTGATGGATCAGTTGGTTGGTGCGAGTGTGTTCAGCAAAATAGATTTGAGGTCGGGATATCATCAGATACGTGTGAAAACTGAGGATATTCAGAAGACTGCTTTCAGAACAAGGTATGGACATTACGAGTATTCCGTAATGCCTTTTGGTGTGACTAATGCGCCTAGAGTATTCATGGAGTATATGAATAGGATTTTCCATCCGCATCTAGACCAGTTTGTTGTGGTGTTTATTGACGATATTTTGGTGTATTCGAAATCTGAAGAAGAGCATGCTGAGCATTTGAGAATGGTTTTAAGAGTTCTACGAGAAAAGAAGTTATTTGCTAAACTGTCTAAGTGTGAATTTTGGTTAGAAGAGGTCAGTTTTCTTGGTCATGTGATTTCAAGAGGTGGTGTTGCTGTTGATCCTTCTAAGGTAGAAGCGGTATCTAAGTGGGAAGCTCCGAAGTCAGTTTCTGAGATAAGGAGTTTTCTTGGACTTGCAGGATATTATAGGAAGTTCATTGAGGAATTTTCTAAGTTGGCGTTACCGTTGACGATGTTGACTAGAAAGGGGCAAGCGTTTGTTTGGGACTCAAAATGTGAAGAAAGTTTCCAAGAGTTAAAGAGAAGGTTAACTACTGCTCCTATTCTGATATTACCAAGTCCGTCGGAATTATTTGAGGTTTACTGTGATGCTTCATTGTTGGGTTTGGGTGGTGTTTTGATGCAGAATAAGCAGGTTGTAGCTTATGCTTCGAGACAACTGAAGGTTCATGAGAGGAACTATCCGACACACGATTTAGAGTTGGCAGCTGTGGTATTTGTTCTGAAGTTATGGAGGCATTACTTGTACGGGTCAAGATTTGAGGTTTTCAGTGACCATAAAAGTTTAAAGTATTTGTTTGATCAGAAAGAGCTGAATATGAGACAGAGGAGATGGTTAGAGTTTCTGAAGGATTATGACTTTGGTTTGAATTACCATCCGGGTAAAGCAAACATAGTGGTTGATGCATTGAGTCGGAAATCATTGCATATGTCTATGTTAATGGTTAAGGAATTGAATTTAATTGAGCAGTTTAGAGACTTGAGTTTGGTGTGTGAGAGTACTCACAATAGTGTTAAGTTGGGGATGTTGAAGTTAACGAGTGGTATTCTGGATGAGATTAGAGAGGGTCAGAAATCCGATGTCTTTTTGGTTGATAAGTTGACTCTAGTGAATCAAGGTCAAGGTGGTGAATTCAGAGTTGATGAGAATGGTGTTTTGAAATTTGGTAATCGGGTGTGTATTCCGGATGTTACCGAACTTAAGAAGAGTATTCTTGAGGAAGGACATCGTAGTGGCCTGAGTATTCATCCTGGAGCTACGAAGATGTATCATGATTTGAAAAAGTTATTTTGGTGGCCGGGAATGAAAAGAGAAATTGCGAGTTTTGTTTATTCTTGTTTGACTTGTCAGAAGTCAAAGATTGAGCATCAGAAGCCATCTGGGCTAATGCAACCGTTGGCTATTCCAGAGTGGAAGTGGGATAGTATCAGTATGGATTTTGTTTCTGGTTTACCGAGGACAAGTAAGAATTTTGAAGCTATTTTGGTGATTGTAGACAGATTGACAAAATCGGCTCATTTCATTCCGATCAGAATGGATTATCCGTTAGAGAGATTAGCTGAGTTGTATATTGAGAAAATTGTAAGTTTGCATGGTATTCCGTCTAGTATTGTTTCGGACAGAGATCCTAGATTTACATCGAAGTTCTGGGAAGGTTTGCAGAGGGCTTTGGGAACTAAGCTGAGATTGAGTTCTGCATATCATCCGCAGACTGATGGTCAGACTGAGAGGACGATTCAGTCACTAGAGGATCTTTTGAGGGCTTGTGTTTTGGAAAAGGGAGGTGCTTGGGATAGTTATTTACCTTTGATTGAGTTTACCTACAACAATAGTTTTCATTCGAGCATTGGTATGGCACCGTTTGAAGCTTTGTATGGTAGGAGATGTCGGACGCCCTTATGTTGGTATGAGTCCGGTGAGAGTGCTGTGGTTGGACCGGAGATTGTTCAACAAACTACGGAAAAGATTAAGATGATTCAAGAGAAGATGAGGATTGCTCAGAGTCGTCAGAAGAGTTATCACGACAAGAGGAGGAAGTCACTTGAGTTTCAAGAGGGAGACCATGTGTTTCTTCGTGTTACTCCGATAACTGGGGTTGGTCGAGCTTTGAAGTCGAAGAAGTTGACACCTCGATTTATTGGTCCTTATCAGATTTTGGAGAGGATAGGAGAGGTAGCCTATCGTATCGCTTTACCGCCGTCACTTGCGAATTTGCATGAGGTTTTTCATGTGTCTCAGTTGAGGAGGTACATTCATGATCCGTCGCATGTGGTCCAAGTAGATGATGTACAGGTGAGAGATAACCTGACTGTTGAAACATCACCTATGAGGATCGAGGATCGAGAATTGAAGCAATTGCGGGGTAAAGAGATTGCTTTGGTAAAGGTAGCTTGGGGAGGACCAGCAGGTGGTAATGTGACTTGGGAACTTGAGAGCCAGATGAAGGAGTCTTATCCAGAGTTATTCGCTTGAGGTATGTTTTCGAGGACGAAAACTCTTTTAGTGGGGGAGAGTTGTAACACCCCGATAAAAATAAGATAATTATTTAATTTAAGTTAATATTATATTTATTAATTTAATTAAATAATTGGAATTATTGGATTATTATTATTATTATTATTATTATTGGAATAATAATTATTGGAAAATATATAAGTTGGAAATAAGAAAAAGAGTCCATTTTTGGTAAAGAAAGGGTTTTACGTGAAAAGCAGAGAAGCGGCTGAAAAGAGGAAAAGGGCAAAGAGACAGAGCAAGAGGAAGAAGGTTGGAGAAGAGAAAAGCTTGGAGCTTAAAGATTTCCGGGTTAATTCAGGTAAGGGGGGTTTATCGTCGATTAATGGGTATTATGGGATAACATGTAATGGGTAGTGATAAACCATTGATTTGACTCTAATTGGAATGATGCATGATGAAATTGTGAAATATTGGATGAACGAAAATTGGATTATAATTGAAGGGAATTCGTAGGAATTAGATGTAAAAATGTTAGAATTTATGAAATCGAATAGGGGATAATTCGTGTTAGATGATATGAACGATTACTGTGTAAAATTGAATTGTAAGAGGTTGGAATTGGGAGATCTCGTAGCAGAGAAAACCATAGCAGATCTGGAAATCTGGTTTCTGGTCATACGCGTATGGCACTAGGCAATACGCATATGAGATGGTCTGGTACGCGTATGGCACTAGGCATTACGCGTATGGATGAGGAAGATGATGTTTTGAACGTGGTTTGGTCTCTGTTGGTACGCGTATGGGGAAGTGGTACGCGTAGCATACGCGTATGAGATAGGTGGTACGCGTATGGGATTGGCTGAGAATTGGGCCATATGCGTATGGGACTAGGCAATACGCGTATGGGCAGGATTGTGATTTTTCTGTGCTGTTGTTGTGCAGTTTTGGTTGTTCAGCTGAGTAATGTAATTTAGCTGATGTATGATAGAGTAGGGATCATTTTCCGTTGTTTTGAGTAGTATAGGTATTAGTAGAGTGTGCTAAATGCTGTGATTGATTATGTGGTATGACATGATATGCATAATGTGGTGAATGTATCTATCATGTATGAAATTATGAATGGACTGTTTATGGCTTAGAGTGTAAGCATATGTCCATTGTGGATGATTGTTGATGTTTGCATGACTAAGTGATTTAGCTTGCATATTGTGGCCTTTATGGTGGTAGCTAATTCCCATGGTGAGGAATTAGTGAGTTAGTATTGTGGATTGTTGTTGATGTTTGCATGCTAGGTGATTAGCGTGCATAGCATAGCCCTTGGGGTGGTAGCTAATTCCCATGGTGAGGAATTAGTGAGTGAGTCACTAGGTCTCAAATGAGTGGGACTAGTGGGCTTGGTAGCCGTATCTGGATTTGATCGGTGAGGTTGAACTATATGTTCACGAATAGTCGGTACCGCATGCATGGAGTCTCATTGCATAATGTATGTATGTATGGCGTATAATATGAATGGATGTATTCCAATATTATACGTGTGTTTTATGGTTGTGTTGAGTTTGAGTATGATGATGATGATGATTATGAGTTGATGTTGCCGTTGCTGAATGTGTGATCCGATTAGGGTGATTAATGTGTTAAATTACTTAACATGACATGATATTTTATAATGCTTATTATATCGATTGAGGAACTCACCCTTACAACTATTTTTCAGGTAACGAGCAGTGATTGAGTAGAAGCTAGTGCTTGGAGTCTAATGTAGTCTCCTTAGTGGGTCATGCTCTGATAGATGTAACATCGGGACGGGATGTTTTACCTTGTTGAATAATTTTACATGTAATGTGTTACATGTTTTGCATGATTGATTTGATTTCTATCCGCTGCGTATTGTGCAAATGCTTTATGTTTTGAATTAATAAAAGAGCATGACAGTTATTATGGTGAATGGTGTGAAGTGATTGTGTGACACCCTTAATTGCACCTTTACTCTGATGTATATATTTGTTGTTTTAAATTAAATATTTGGGGTATTTTAGAAGGGTGTTACAGGCGTCATAACCCACCGGAAGCCTACCAACGGGAGGAGCCAGAGTGCGCAACTGCACAAGTTATAGTTGTTGAAGACTAAAAAGCAACTGAGCGTACGATATTGGAAGAGTATCGAAACGCCGGTCCATCGTCCTTGGCCTCGGTTGATAGGCGGGTCTGTTACCCGGTTGTTGTGGTTGGTACTGAGCTGGTTGACACTGTGGTTATTGTTGTTGTAGTGGTGCTGCAGCTGGAATGGTCACAGCCGTAACATACGGTTGCTGATGATAGTTCTGAAAGTTATTCCTCCGGTTATCCCTGTTCTGATAAGAAGATATTGCACTTGCATCCCCTTCTCTCCTCTTATGTCCCTGAATGAACAGCTTCTTCACCCCTGATGAGGATCCACCTCCACTCTGGGTCTTGTATGTCCTCAGGTAATTCTCCACCCTCTCTCCGGTAGAGACTACATCAGCAAAATTGGAGGCATTGCAACCCACCAGGCGCTCCAAATAAGGTCCTGGCAGAGTGTTCATGAACATGTTAGCCATTTCCTTCTCCAACATAGGAGGTTGAACACGGGAAGTTGTTTCTCTCCAGCGTTGAGCGTATTCTCTGAAGCACTCATTGCTTTTAAGAGACAGATTTTGAAGTTGAGTTCTGTCCGGAGCCATGTCTGCATTATACTGATACTGCTTCACGAAAGCCTCAGCCAAATCCCTCCAGCAACGGATGTGGGCTCTGTCCAGCCTCATATACCATTCCAGGGATGCCCCAGCTAGGCTGTTCTGGAAAAAGTACATAAGCAACTTTTCGTCATCGGAGTATGCAATCATTTTACGGAAATAGGCTTGCACATGGGTCTTCGGGCAAGAGTTGCCATTGTATTTGTCAAATATCGGGACCTTGAATTTCGGTGGCACTCTCACACCTGGGACCAGCCCTAAGTTAGCAACATCTACTCCCAGAGGATTTTGTCCTTCCACTGCCTTCAACCTCTCTTCCAATCTTCTAAACATGGGGTCCACACCATGACCCATACCAAAGTCTTCCTGCAGCAGGGGGAACTGATCGTCCTGATCATCATGAACGGGTTGTTGACCAGAGGTGACATGTAGGATTGGGATAGGCCCCGGTCCATTGGGTCCATTAGCCTCTCTAGTTGGAGGATCAGTCACCGTCTCTGGTTGAGCAGGGGGATTCCTCTGTATCATCTGCCTGAGCTCTCGCTGTCCCTGAGCCACCCCTTGAACCACATCCATGAATTGATTCATGCGGATTTTCATCTCGGCGAACTATGCCTGTAGGCTTTCCATTACTCTCTGTTGGTTTCTGCGGGTACCGTACCGGTGAATGCCTGGGTCAGCTATCCTGATAATGGAACACCAAACAAACTGAGAACACTGTGGCGGTACCTGTTATGCAAGACATGCTAATGAATATGTAGAATCAATGACATGTTTATCAATTCCAAAGGTATTCTACCCCCTTGATTCCAGTCTCTCAATAGATAAACGATGTAAAAAAAAGACTAAGCCGTTGATGAGAACCAAGAAAATTCCGACTAGAATCAAGTAGAAGATATAAACCCCACAGAAATGGATAAACATGTGTGAATGATTATGAATGCAAAATGATGTGATGCAAAATGATGTGAATGCAGTGCAGTGGCATGGGAATCAGGATCGCTGTATCTGCTTGAACATCTGTCAGGTTGCACTGTCTGGAGAGAAATTAATAGCATACCAAACAAAGGTCATGGGATGGATCATGTTATCCTTAATATCAACCACCCATTTTGGTGGATTATGGTTTACACCTTATCAACACCCAAGTTTCATTGATATTAAGGATACTTGATCGGATCAACCATGAATCAAGGGTTTGTTGCAAGTCACGAGCATGGAGTTTAGGTTAAGAACCACCCAAAAGGAGTGTACTAAGGTTTAAACCTGCCAAACATGTTCTACAAAAGGTTCCCATAGTCATAATCCCATCTTTCGGATATTATCGGAGGAACGACTACTCGTATTCCAAAAATATTCTCAAGAGAGAGTCTTATGAGTGTAGTATCTGTAAGACCCCAATTTTGTCCCTAAGATCCCTCATGGCATCATATCATATCATTTCATTGCCTCAAGGATCATTGGACACCTTGCTTCCTTCCCTGTGGGTGGGTTATCTTTTTGAGAGTGGTTCTTGATCACCAAGCATTCATTGCATTTGTATGTCATTGCTTTTCTTTTTATCACTAACCAAAAGTACAAAAATATGTCATCTAACCTTTGTCTTGCAGAGGAAGCAATCAACAGTCAATGCAATTAAGGCATTTCATTGAGCAATAGATGGTGGTCATTCTTGAGATTTGGACCCCACAATCATTCATCAAGAGTTCATATGAGCTATGATGTTATTTTGAAGCAAAATCCCAAGTGGTAGAGGCTTGAATTTCATCAGAACATTTCCCAGTCAACTGAAGGCCTAGAAAGTCAACTGCAAAGTCAACTGTGGATTTGGAAGTGGGAAGTAACTAGAAATACTTCATTCATGTTCAAACAAGTCTCATTTGACATTTCAAACACTCAAATTGAAGAATTTGAGGTCAGGTCAAAAATTTCCAAAAATAGTAAGTGACCTATAATTTGAACTTTCCAAAAATGGAAAGGTTTTGGACCAACTTCAACTTCAAATTACATCATCAAGAAAGCTTCATATGAAATTTTGTTGAACATGAAAGTTGTAGATCTTTCTCTCCCATTTCCAAAATGTCCAAGATCATCAATTTCTCATGTGTGGTTAAGGAGATATGATCAAAACATGGCAAAGTATGCATGGAACTTCAAATGGCCATAACTTTCCAACCAAAGCTCCAAAATGAGTGGCTCTTTTTGCATTTTGTTCATCTTGACCTCTGCTTTCCAAAACATCCATTATATGACATGAATTTCACTTGCATGATCATGTGCACATTCATGAAGTTTTGAGAAGGAAATTCCATAAAATCATTTTGGTGAATCATGAGCTTACAAAACCATTTCCAAAACTTGCATGGGTCTTGTTTGAGTGGATTTGAATCAGTTTCGTGCACTGTTCACACATGCATTCCATGCATGAGGGTGAAAAACCAATTTTCACATACACCTTAAAACTTGACTAATCTCATTAGCAATTGGCTTAAGCATGATTACAGCATAATTAGCAAAGCATATATAAAGAAAATCATAACTGTTTTCAGGGATTGGCACTCATTTTTCAGATCTAGATCAAGAATCTCAAATTTTTCTCTCAAAAATTTCTTCCAAATTCTTCAAATAAAAGCACATTCCATTGCTTGATTCATGATCCTGAAGTGTTCTTGAGAAGATCTGGACGAGAATTCAAGAGAAATCGTGGCACATCGAAGCATACTAGAAGCTTGAAGCATCCATGGCAATGTCAAAATCTGTTGGATTCAAGAGCAATTGAGCTTCAATCTCTCATTCAATCAACTCCACAAGCATCATAGAGGAACTTTGAGCCATTGCAAGCCTTAGATAACACGATTCAACAGATCTGCACTTCAAGAGGTCATGAATCGATCTCTCCAATTCTCAAATTTATTATGATATTGTTGTAGATCTAGGTTTGCTGGTAACTCTGAGCTTTGAATCATGAAACTCCATGCACTTTTGAGTTAGTTAGGGTTGATTAAAGTTTCATGTATGAGATTTCATGTGCTCGATTCTCTTTGTGTGTGTTGATTCATGCTTAATTCATGTTGGATTTGTGATCTATGATGAAAAACCTACATGATGATGTCTTTAATTTGGATTTCTGGTAAAATTGTTCTTGATGCGTGTTACTGTTCATGAGCTGCATGATGAAGAAGATGAAGCTCAACCTTCGGCCACGGTTTGGATCCATTAGAAACGCTTTTACTGGTTTTGCATGTGTTAGTTTAGGGCTGGACATGTATTGGTCCACGTATGCGTTTGCTTGGCAGTTTCTTTGGCTCACATTCGTTTGACTCACACACTCAGCGTTTGACTTGCCATGTCACTTTAATGAAACGATGCGTTTCAATGCTTGGCGCCACTCATTTCAAATCTGTCCCTGCTTCGATCCTCCGCGCCAACAATAATTCAAATGCTTCTCATATTTTCTCATTTCCCTCCATACATTCCATGCTATGCTTCACATGCTTTTTATTTTTTTCTCATCTTAGAAAATTCATAACTATTTGAAAATTAATCCAAAAATTACCAGGTTTTTTGCATTGTGATCCTTGTTCTCTCTAGTTTTTTATCATCATGATTTTACAAGTTGTGCTTGGCTGGATAATTTTGTGTGCTAGAATGATTGAACATGTGTCCTTATTTGACCTTGCCTTGGTTATCATGTTGTGAAATGTTTGTCTTTGATCCATTGAATGTGAAATTTTGCATGATAAAACTAGACACATTGCTTGACATTTTGGTGTTGATTTGGTATTTTTCCTGTGATCCATTTCTGTTTTATGCTTGTGCTAAGTTGGTGTGACAATTTGTGTCACACCTTTGCTTGTCCAACTTGTACCATATGATTGCCATGCCAAATGATGTCCTATGCTTCTGAATTTTTGTGTGATGCATGTTATGAATGTCCTGATTGATCATGAATTTTGTTGGAATTATTTGAATCATTTCTGTTTTAATTGAGATTTTTCATTCTGGTTGATTACATTTGAGCTTTAAAATTGCCTTGAACTTCAATTGATCATGAAATGCATTTGGTGATTGATTTTGATATGAGACCTTTTGGAATGTGTCAAGATGTGTTTGAAGTTAATTCATGTTAAATTTCAGCTCCTGTTTCAAATTCTTTCTCCATCTTTGGCCCTAGGCTTTGACCTAGTGGTTTGTTGCTTATGTTTGAGCTTTGATTTCAGGATAAGCATTCAAGTTCCATAATTGGTGATGCTTCATGATGTGAATATTGATGTTTGCTTGTGATTACTAACATTGTGTGTTTTTTAGGTTGATGCTCACTCATTTGTGTTTGCCTTTGGCTTACACCTTTTGTACATTGAGATCATCTGTTGCTTATTAATTGTTATCTGTTTGTCTGAGTTTTGTACTGATCTGTTTAGTGTTTCCACAGGTACCTAAGTTGCTTTAAGTTCATTTGAACTTTGCTTTCGCTTGGTTGCTTAACCACCTAGGTATAATCTCTAATCTTTATGTAGTCTGGAAGACCTACTGTTATTGGTAGGCACCTGTCTGAAGTCCTCCTTAAGAGGCAATGCTTGTGATTGTTTAATTTTTGTGCCAAGCAGGTAAAGTCCTCTTAAGAGGCAATTGGCAGATAAAAGAGATGTGTAATCCATCTCCTGTTACTCACACCATGTGTTGATGCATGGTGAATAATAACCCAAGATCTTATAGAGTCCATTTGTGGAGAAGAGTTCCAACTTTCTGAACTCCCACACCTTCCATTGATCAAAGCTCTCCCTGACCAGGGATAAGAACTATGAGGCACACCCCTCATCTCTATTTCATCTGCTTCACCCTAACTCTCAATGTTAGGGTTAAGAGCTCAAAAATACCCCATTCCAGTTGGCTGTAAAGCCTAACCTTGCTTGAGCTTAATTGATTGTATATAGTGTGTGCTAATTGACTTGTTTGTTTGCTTACTTGATTCATCTGTGCATATTTGCTTGAGTGTGACTTTGTGCATTTATCATCATCACTTGTGTATCATTTCATAAACTTTGCTTTGTAGCATTTCGTTTGGTCCATTGAGGAGGCAAGCATAAGTCCATTAATTGGCAGTTGTTTCCCATGATATGGTAGGAGACTAGTATAAGTCCATTGATTGGCATCTGGTATCCATGTTTGTTTTTGTTTTGGGAGATTGGTATAAGTCCATTGATTGGCTTCTGGTACCCATTTTTGTTTTAGGAGATTGGTATAAGTCCATTGATTGGCATCCGGTATCCATTTTGTTTTGTGAGATCAGTATAAGTCCATTGATTGGCATCTGGTATCATTGTTTCTTTGTTTTAGGAGATTGGTATAAGTCCATTGATTGGCATCCGGTATCCATCTTGTTATTTGCTTATTTGCATTGTTGCATATTCCAAAGGAATCACTTGAATCATCTACATATGATCTCAAGAGGTGAACATCTAAGAAGTTTTACTTCCTCACCCTCCCACCTTTTGTTGCTTTAAACCTCCATTTGCATGTTAACCCAAAACTTGAAAACTATTGTGCAAACATTTTCATTTCTTTTCAAAATAGAAACCTAGGCTTTAAGCCTTTGATTTTCAAACTTCATTTTCATGATACTTCTTTTGAATTGAATTCTAATCATACTTTGACCATCTTTTGTGAATAAATTCTAATTGATTAATTCCACTCATTCAATTGTTTTGTGGCTTTGTCCATTCTTGATAAGTTTTCATACATTAGCCATAGGTTTGATTTATCCTAGTTGGTTGATGTTAACCTCACCTTTTGTCCTTAGTGATTGAATTGTAAGACTTCCTTGTTTATTATAGGGTTAACCCCTCACTAGCAAGTTGAAGCTTTTCTCACATGGTGGACTTGTTGTTTGTATAAGGTTGAGTTTTCTCCCGTGGATAACGAAAGACCTTAGGGCTTTTGTTTTAAAATCAATCCACTCATATTTTGGAAATCTTTTAGCCGAACTACGGCGTTTTGATCCTTACCTTCCATGGAAAGGTACGTAGGCAACGGGTTCATCCGTTCAAACACAAAAAATAATAAATTGTATATTCTTATCTCATCCCTTCAATCCATGTTTGCATAATAAATATTTCATAAACAAATAACATTTCGTACAACAAGTTGTGAAAAGGGCTCCCTAGGAGTACCTAGGATGTTTTGGGTGCCTAACACCTTCCCATTGCGTAATTAACCCCTTACCCAGATCTCTGATCTTTTCATTAGTTTTCTATGTGTAAAACTTCTTAGGCTTTTGTTCGCTTTTAAGCCATTCCTTTGGATAAATAAAAGTGCGGTGGCGACTCAATTCTTTGTATGCTTTGCTTTTGATTTAGTCAATAAATCATAAAGTGACGAATACACCGCTACAGAAAAGTGGCGACTCTGCTGGGGAAATATCTCCTTGGTGGTTTTGCCTACTTTTCACCCTTGTTGTATGATATTGTTTATTTGTTATATGACATATTTTTGTACAATTTGGGATTACTGTATTGATTGTAATGTTTGAAATGCTTGATATACAATTGCTTGTTTGCTTGGTGGTCTCTGTGAGATGAGTTCTATACCCGAACTCGAGTGCACCTTAGGATAGGAGAATGGCATAGTCTTGTCAACTAGTGTGGAGTATTCCTTAACAAGTTGACTTGCGAGTCCATTCACTTGGTGGAGGTCATGTTGGATTAATAATGTCACAAAAGTTATTTGTGGTTAGGCATTATTCTTTCAATCATGTGCCTTAGAAGCCAAGGACCTTAGTTTACCAAGCCCATCTTGGCCTATTTTTAGGACGTAGTGCGGAGGTCGTTCAGATGTAAGATCTGATGCGATTGTTACGCGATACTACACTCATAAGAGTCTCTCTTGAGAATATTTTTGGAATACGAGTATTCGTTCCTCCGATAATATTCGAAAGATGGGATGATGACTATGGGAACCTCTTGTAGAACATGTTCGGCAGGTTTACACCCTAGTACACTCCCTTTGGGTGGTTCTTAACCGAGACTCCATGCTCGTGACTCTCAACAAACCCGTGATTCATGGTTGAGTCGTTCAGACATCCTTAATATCAATGGAACTTGGGTGTTGATAAGGTGAAAACCATAATCCACCAAAATGGATGATTGATATTAAGGATGGTTGAGCCGGTTCATGTATTGTTAATATCAATGGAACTTGGGTGTTGATAAGGTGAAAACCATAATCCACCAAAATGGATGATTGATATTAAGAATACTATGAGCTTTCCCATGACCTTTGTCTGGTGTGATTTGCTTGATCCTTGAGTGTGATTGTTGCATTCATACATTCATGCATTCATCTGCATTCATGTCATCAGAAAAATCAGAAAGTTTTCAAGGAACTTAAAGGGTTTATTTGCAAAATTTTCAGACATGGAAAGACCAAAAAGGTATACAAAGAAGTACAGCTTTAGACAGCCCGATCTGAAAGAGTTAAGGAATCTGACATCTTATGTATTAGATCCCTTGGGTTTCAAAGCTCGCTATGGGAAGCTTCTTCTTTTGTTGACTACTCAGGTGGACGAAGGGTTGATGAGTACTTTGGCACAGTTCTATGATCCTCTGTATCATTGCTTCTCTTTTCCAGACTTTCAGTTGTTGCCTACGCTCGAGGAATATGCTCATCTTGTGGGGATCCCTATTCTGGATCAGGTGTCGTTCAGTGGCTTAGAGAGTATTCCGACTTCTCAAGAGATCGCAGACTTGTTGCACATAGATGAATCCCTTATTGAAGCGCATATGACCACCAAAGATGGAATTCAGGGTCTTCCTTCTGATTTCCTCATCGCTCAAGCTACCGTTTATGGGAAGGCCATGAGTGAGGATGCCTTTGAGGCCATATTCGTACTGCTCATCTATGGATTGGTATTGTTCCCCAACATCGACAAATTTGTGGATGTGAACGCCATTAGGATCTTTTCTGTTCTTAATCCCGTTCCTACTCTGTTGGGTGATGCCTATTTCTCTTTGCACCTAAGGAATGCAAAAGGTGGAGGAGTTATTATGTGCTGTTTGCCTCTGTTGTATAAGTGGTTTATTTCTCACTTACCGCAGACGGTCGCTTTCAAGGAGAACAAGGGATGTCTACGGTGGTCTACGAGACTGATGTCTCTCACTAATGACGATATCTCTTGGTATGATCGCGTGTATGATACAGTTCAGATCATTGATTATTGTGGTGAATTCCCTAATGTGCCTCTTCTTGGTACATGTGGTGGGATCAGCTACAACCCTATATTAGCACGTCGTCAGCTTGGGTTCCCCCTAAAGGATAAACCTCATAACATTCTGTTAGAAGGTGTATTCTTTTAGGAGGGTAAAGATCCCCAAGGTCTGAAAGCCAGGATGATCCGCGCTTGGCGCAAGATTCACAAGAAGGGTAGAAATGAGTTGGGTTCGAAGAACTGCATTGCTTTGGAGCCGTATACTTCTTGGGTCAGACAGAGAGCATCAGAGTATCTTATGCCATATGATTATCCGAGACCTACATCGTTGGTTGTGGCTGGGCCTTCAACCCTCCCTAACCAAGGCGTAGAGGAGTTGAGAGACGAAGACCTTTCACGTGCTTGGATCCGTGAAAGAGAAGAGTTGCTTCAACAGCTTAAGGAGAAGGACGCTCTGATCGAATTCCTCGAGCATCAGGTGATAGATGATTCGAATGATACCTGGACTTCTCTGCTTCCTCGGTCTTCCAAATTCTGGAAGAGGAAGTATGATCGACTTGCTAAGGAGAAATCGGATATGGAAGCAGCATATGAGAGAGAGATCAAGAGGCTTTGTGCATCTCGTCTTCCAGCATCTCGAGCTTCTAGGGATCCATAGGATGTTCATTTTCCTTTTCCCTTGTAATATGATCAAAAATGCTGTACTTCTTTGTCCCGAATATATTTGATGAGATATTTTTCCATATGCTATTAAATGTTTAATATTTCAAAATTTGCAAATAGAACCCTAAAAGTTCCTTGAAATAAAAACAAAGCATATGCACAAGCATTGCATGCATCATTTTGCATAAGCAGTTGTTGTTCTGGTCTTCTTGTCTGTGGCCTAACCCTGTGATCTTCATTTATTTTGAAGACAAGCTGACTCATCGGTACTACACCCGAGCCAATTCTGCAAGAGTGATGGATCAACTTGAACAAGAGAACCGAGAGTTGAAGGAAGAGGTCGCTAGATTGAGTGCTCTGATGGAGCAATTCTTGGCTGCTCAGAATCAACCGTCTCCGCCTCCTACAACTCCTCCCCAGAGGACTGTTATATCAGAGATTGTCTCCTCGATTATGCCAGCTGCCAGTGCTCATTTCATGCCGAATGCCATGCCAGCCGGGTTTCCGTGGGGTATGCCTCCAGGCTTTATGCCAGATATTCCAGCTCCTACCTTTGCTTCCATACCGGCATCTAGCCCGGTCCTTGCAATGCCTCCTCCTGTCGTGCATACCATTCCCAGGGTAGACGACACCATCTATCATTCTGAGTCGTCTGAAGGCCCAGATGTTAATGAAAAGATGGATGCAATGAACGACCAATTTCTTGAACTCCGCAAGGAATTGAAGACCCTTCGAGGGAAAGATTTGTTCGGCAAGTCTGCTGCTGAACTTTGCTTGGTTCCCGGTGTTAAGATACCTGTCAAATTCAAAGTCCCAGACTTTGAGAAGTATAAAGGGAACACCTGCCCGCTCAGCCACCTGGTTATGTATGCCAGGAAAATGTCTACTCAAACAGATAATGGTCAGCTGCTGATTCATTATTTTCAGGATAGTTTGTCTGGTGCAGCTCTTCGTTGGTATATGAGCCTTGATAGTGCAAACATCTGTTCCTTCAACGATCTTGGCGAAGCCTTCGTCAAGCAGTATAAATATAATGTTGATATGGCTCCTGACCGTGATCGACTCAGAGCTATGTCCCAGAAGGACAAAGAGACGTTCAAAGAGTACGCCCAGAGGTGGCGAGAGCTGGCAGCTCAGATTACTCCTCCGCTAGAAGAGAAGGAGATGACTAAGATTTTTTTGAAAACTCTTAGTTCATTTTATTACGAGCGGATGGTCGCTAGTGCTCCCTTTGATTTCACCGAGATGGTGAACATGGGGATGCGATTGGAGGAAGGAGTTCGGGAAGGACGTTTGTCTAAGGATGAGAGCTCTTCTAAACGATATGGGGCGTTTAAGAAGAAAGATGGGGAGGCACATGTTGTGCAATCCCATGCTAAACCCAGAAGACCCTCTGTCAAGAGGAAGCCTGTGCGTCATGCCAGCAGTCAGCACCAGGTGGCTAGTGTAGCACCTGTCTTCAGAGACAATTATCAGCATTAGCAACATCAGCATAATCAGCAACAACCTCAGTATCAATAGCAACATCGCCCACAGCAACAGGCTTACCAGCCTCGTGGCAACAGTAATCAGGCTAATTTGAATTATGATAGGAAAAAGATCACTTTCGATCCCATTCCTATGTCGTATGCTGAGCTATATCCCTCTTTAATAGAGCGGAAACTGATTACCCCGAGGGATCCTTCGGCTGTGCCTGCTAACCTGCAGTGGTGGTACAAGCCCGACCAACATTGTGTTTACCATTCCGGTGCTCCGGGTCACAATATAGAGAACTGCTATCCATTGAAGACTAAGGTTCAAGACCTTATGAGATGCGGCATTCTGAGCTTTGAGGACTCAGGCCCCAATGTTACGAAGAACCCATTGCCCGAGCATGGGAAGTCGGTTAACATGGTCCAGGGTTGCCCTGGCAAATATAAGGTCAAATATGTAAGCCATATTCGACAGTCATTGGTCGAGTTGCATCGTCTGCTGTGTGATTACAGTCATATGGAGCACGACCATGACAAATGCCGTATCTGCTCTGTCAATCGACTGGGTTGTCGCCAAGTGCGCAGAGAGCTTCAAGAGCTGTTGGATGATGGTACCATTTAGATTCTTCAAAACAGAAATGTTGATGAAGACGAACCAGAGGTGAATGTGATTTCTCCTGTGTTCAAGATTCCTCAGCCTGTTGTCATCCGTTATGATGGTAGCAAGCCGAAGGTCTCTCCTTCCTTGGTGATCAAGCCTGCAGGCCCTGTGCCTTTTGCTTCAGATAGAGCAATCCCCTTTCGTTACAGTGTTGTTGCTGTTGAAGATGGGAAAGAAGTGTCGTTGCCTTCAACTTCTGTGGTAAACATTGCTGATGTGAGCGGGTTGACCCGTAGTGGTCGTGTGTTTCCTGCACCCCTGAAGCCTCACGTTGTTTCTGATTCTGTTGAGCGTCCGGTTGGGACTGCAGTGAATGTTCCGAATCCGGCACCTGTTGCTAAACCCTCCTCTGTACAAAAGACTCCTGCTTCTTTTGTTGGCCCGAGTGGCATTGTGAATGAAGACTGTGATGAAATGCTAAGGCTCATCAAGAAGAGTGAGTACAATGTTGTAGACCAGCTTCTACAAACGCCGTCCAAGATCTCTGTGCTATCTTTGCTTCTGAATTCAGAACCCCATAGGGAGGCTCTGCAGAAAGTATTGGACGTGGCTTATGTCGATCACGACGTCACTATTGAACAATTTGACAGTATTGTAGCAAACATTACCGCTTGCAACACTTTGAGTTTCTGTGACGCTGATCTCCCTGAGGAGGGAAGAGACCACAACATGGCTTTACATATTTCTATGAACTACAAGACCGACGCCATGTCCAACGTGTTGGTGGACACTGGGTCATCTTTGAATGTATTACCGAAAACCACTCTTTCGAGATTGTCATATCAGGGGCCTCCCATGAGGCAGAGTGGTGTTGTTGTGAAAGCTTTTGATGGGTCGCGTAAGACCGTGATTGGGGAAGTTGATCTCCCAATCAAGATTGGACCAAGTGATTTCCAAGTTACCTTTCAGGTTATGGATATCCACCCATCTTATAGCTGTCTCCTTGGTAGACCATGGATTCACGAGGCTGGCGTCGTGACATCCACCCTACACCAGAAGCTGAAATTCGTCAAGAATAAGAAACTGGTTGTGGTAGGGGGAGAAAAGGCTCTCCTGGTTAGCCACCTGTCTTCTTTCTCATATATTGATGTTGAGGATGAAGTTGGAACGCCTTTCCAAGCTTTGTCTGTTGTTGAGCCAATTGAGAAGAAGTCTCCTTCATTTGCTTCCTATCATGATGCGAGATTGGCCTTCGAATGTGGTGCAGTTGCTGGTTTAGGAAAGATGATTAAGCTTGAAGATAATAAATCTCGGGCTGGCATTGGCTATTCTTCTGGGGCATTCAATGAGAAAGGGTTGTTCAAGAGTGGAGGTTTCATCCATGCTGATCAAGCTGAGGAAGTTGCTGTTATTCTGGAAGAGGATGCAGAGGATTTGAGCAACTTTGTTATCCCTGGCGGGATCTGCCACAATTGGGTCGCTGTAGATGTTCTTACGGTCATTCATAAGTCAGCGTAATTTGTTCACTTTGTTCAAAACCCTTCTCCCATGCCAAAAGGAGAAGTGATGACATTCTTGGCATCATATATACAATGATATTTTCATTCAATTAATGCATTGTTAAACATTTGTTTTTCCATTTGTTTTCACTTTTTCCTTTTGCATGAAATCAGTGATCACAAAAAACCCTAAAAACAAGAATAAAAGCAATCTTTTTCATCTGCATAATGATTTGCTTGTTTAAATTCTAAAGTTTTATTATCCAAAATCATTATGTAGGTTGATTCTAAAACCCATTGAACATAATGATCCAACGTCATCTCCCAATTTTGAATTCCCTGTATTCGAGGCAGAGGAAGATAATGTTGAGGGGATTCCTGATGAGATTTCCCGTCTCCTTGAGCACGAGAAGAAGATCATTCAGCCGCATCTCGAAGATCTGGAAACAGTCAACTTGGGGTCGGAAGATTGTGTTCGTATGGTGAAGATTGGGGCACTACTTGAAGAGTCTGTCAAGAAGGAGTTGATCAGTTTGCTACGAGAATATTCTGATATCTTTGCTTGGTCGTATGAAGACATGCCAGGTCTAGATACAGATATTGTGCAACATTTCCTGCCTTTGAAGCCTGAGTGCGTGCCTGTGAAGCAGAAGCTCAGAAGAACTCATCCAGATATGGCAGTGAAGATCAAAGAGGAAGTTCAGAAGCAAATTGATGCGGGGTTTCTGGTGACTTCTACATATCCTCTATGGGTGGCCAACATTGTACCAGTGCCTAAGAAAGACGGAAAAGTCCGTATGTGTGTTGATTATAGAGATTTGAATAAAGCTAGTCCGAAAGATGATTTCCCTCTACCACACATTGATATGTTGGTAGACAATACAGCTAAATTCAAAGTCTTTTCCTTTATGGACGGATTTTCCGGTTATAATCAAATCAAGATGGCACCCGAGGATATGGAGAAGACAACATTCATCACACCTTGGGGAACATTCTGTTATCGAGTGATGCCCTTCGGTTTGAAGAACGCCGGAGCCACGTATCAACAAGCTATGACTACCTTGTTTCATGATATGATGCACAAGGAGATAGAGGTCTATGTTGATGATATGATTGCTAAGTCCCGAACGGAAGTTGAACATGTTGAGCATTTGTTGAAGCTTTTTCAGCGTCTGAGGAAGTTCAGGCTTCGTCTGAATCCGAACAAATGTATATTTGGAGTCCGTTCTAGCAAGTTGTTGGGCTTTGTTGTCAGCGAGAGAGGTATTGAGGTTGATCCTGCAAAGGTCAAAGCAATACAAGAGATGCCTGCGCCCAAAACTGAGAAGCAAGTCCGAGGTTTTCTTGGCCGCTTGAACTATATTTCCAGATTTATATCCCACATGACTGCCACATGTGCGCCGATATTCAAGCTCCTCCGGAAAGATCAGTCTCATGATTGGACCGAGGATTGCCAAAAAGCTTTCGACAGTATCAAAATGTATCTGTCTGAACCTCCGATCTTGTCTCCGCCTGTAGAAGGAAGACCTCTGATCATGTATCTAACTGTTCTTGAAGACTCGATGGGTTGTGTACTCGGTCAACAAGACGAATCAGGGAAGAAAGAGTCTGCTATCTACTACCTCAGTAAGAAGTTTACTGATTGTGAGTCTCGATACTCAATGCTTGAGAAGACGTGATGTGCTTTGGCTTGGGCTGCTAAGCGTTTACGCCAGTACATGATAAATCATACAACTTGGTTGATGTCCAGAATGGATCCAATCAAGTATATTTTCGAGAAGCCTGCTTTAACCGGGAGGATTGCCCGTTGGCAGATGTTGTTGTCTGAGTATGATATCGAGTATCGAGCTCAGAAAGCTATCAAAGGTAGTATCTTGGCTGACCATTTAGCGCATCAGCCGATTGAAGATCATCAGTCTCTTCAGTACGACTCCCCTGATGAAGAGGTTCTGTATTTGAAAATGAAAGATTGTGATGAGCCTACACTTGATGAAGGTCCGGAACCTGGTTCCAGATGGACGATGGTGTTTGATGGCGCTGTAAATCAGTACGGAAATGGAATTGGGGCAGTAATCATTACTCCTCATGGCACGCATATTCCGTTTACGGCAAGGCTAACTTTCAAATGCACGAATAATATGGCTGAGTACGAAGCCTGTATTATGGGACTGGAAGAATATATTGATTTGAGAATCAAACATCTTGATGTGTATGGTGATTCGGCCTTGGTTGTCAATCAGATCAAGGGTGAATGGGAGACGAATCAGCCTGGTCTCATTCCGTATAGAGATTATGCGAGGAGGATTTCAACGTTCTTTACTGAAGTTGACTTTCACCATATTCCTCGAGAGGATAATCGGATGGCAGATGCGCTTGCTACGCTTGCTTCCATGATTATGGTGAAGTATTGGAATGAAGTTTCCAATATTACCGTGATGCGCTTGGATAGACCAGCTCACGTGTTTGCAGTTGAAGAAATGAATGATGACAAGCCTTGGTATTTTGATATCAAGAATTTCCTCCAGAACCAGGTCTACCCGCCTGGGACATCTGTGAAAGATAGGAAAACTCTAAGAAAGTTGTCAGGCAGTTTCTACCTCAGTGGTGAAGTGCTTTACAAGAGAAATTTTGACATGGTTTTGCTCAGATGCGTGGATAGACACGAAGCAAACCTGTTGATGACTGAGGTCCATGAGGGTTCATTTGGTACTCATTCCAATGGACATGCCATGGCTAGAAAGATGCTGAGAGCAGGCTACTATTGGCTGACAATGGAGTCTGACTGTTGCAAATATGTGAAGAAATGCCACAAGTGTCAAATTTATGCGGACAAGATCCATATTCCTCCGACACTTCTGAATGTGATTTCATCACCATGGCCTTTCTCTATGTGGGGAATCGACATGATCGGCATGATTGAACCGAAAGCGTCCAACGGACACAGGTTTATTCTCGTAGCAATTGACTACTTCACCAAATGGGTTGAAGCCGCATCGTATGCGAATGTGACCAGGCAGGTGGCCGTGAAGTTTATCAAGAATCAGCTTATTTGCCGTTATGGTGTGCCAGATAAGATCATTACTGATAATGGATCTAATTTGAATAATAAGATGATGGAAGAATTGTGCGCTGAATTCAAGATTGCACACCATAACTCCTCTCCTTACAGACCAAAGATGAATGGGGCTGTTGAAGCTGCTAACAAGAATATCAAGAAGATTATCCAGAAGATGGTTGTTACGTATAAAGATTGGCATGAGATGCTTCCATTTGCTTTGCATGGTTATCGTACATCTGTCCGCACTTCAACAGGGGCAACCCCTTTCTCTCTTGTTTACGGCATGGAGGTTGTTCTCCCAGTAGAGGTGGAGATCCCATCAATGAGAGTCTTGATGGAAGCTAAGTTGACTGATGCTTAGTGGATTCAGAGTCGTTATGACCAACTGAATTTGATTGAAGATAAGCGATTGACTGCCATGTGCCATGGTCAGTTATATCAGCAGAGAAAGAAGAAAGCATTCGATAAGAAGGTCAAGCCTCGTGTGTTCCGAGAAGGTGACCCCGTGCTCAAGAAATTCTTGTCTTTCGCGCCCGATTCCAGGGGCAAGTGGACTCCAAACTATGAAGGTCCATATGTTGTTAAGAGAGCCTTTTCAGGCGGAGCTTTGATGCTTACAACAATGGATGGGGAGGATTTCACTCGTCCTGTGAATTCAGATGCAGTCAAGAAATACTTTGCCTAAAAAGAAAAACAGAATAGCTCGCTAAGTTGAAAACCCGAAAGGGCGGCTTAGGCAACAATGAGCGTCTCGGTGGAGAACCCGAAAGGGCGATCCAAGCAAAAGTTAGAGACAAAGAAAAATGAATTTGCATCCCGCTAGATTGAGTACCTCACCCTGGGGCAATCTAGGCAAAATTAGGGATTTGGCAAGTAACTGCATCCGGACAAGACTTTCTGTTCCGCAGCCATCTGTTCGTCAGAGATTCTCGATTCGTCGTCAACTGAAGCTTCAAATACATCGAAATTCAAATTGGTAGAGAAAGGATCATTATGTTCAATGTAGCCCTCTTCCAATATATATCACTGATTTCAAATTTGTACAGATCTATGGAGTCTTGCCATTTGCAGGCTACTATTCCATCAAATCAATTTGAGCTTTTATCCAATTATTTGCACTCTTATTTATTTCAATTCAACAAATGTTTTGCATGTTTTAATTGATAAAATATCGTTGTTTTAAACAAACCAATTTTTCAAATTGTTATTTTAAACAAAGTGAACATTCACAATGGTGAAAGGATACCTAAGAATTTCTCGATGCTCTCCCAAGGGTGGCATGATTTCCAACAAGGGTAAGACATTTGTTCATATTCCTGGCATGGTTGTATCCTCTTTATCCAGATTGTTGTTAGGGTTGTTCCCTAAGCAGAGCTTCTTGAAATTCTGGCGTAGTCAGTATTCAGATGTTCTACTTCAAGTCACGACATCTGATCTAACATTGTACCTATTACAGCAAGACAGTTATTACACTCTGTACTAATGTGCACCTTTTCACAGTGTCACGACCTCTCCTTCTATGTCATCCTAGAAAGGAGGAACCCTTAGTTATGTGCACCATAACCTTCACTTCTGTTGTTTTCCTACACAGATATCAGCACGATGTCTCAATCCTGTTTTGAACATTATCTGTTACATTGTTCCAGTTTGTTGGTCATGTACTTGTATTTCCTAAATTAAAGGTTGTAACAAGTTAAACTAATCTTCACTTATTAAGGAGCCAACAAATAGATTATTTGCCAGGTTCATTAATTATAGCTTAGTTGTTAGTTTCCTAGATTTTAGATCAGCTGGTGAATAGCCTGAGAAAAATCCTGAAACAGAAAACTAATCATCCAACAATTTAGCATATGCAGTCATGAGTGAATGTCACAACATTCCGTTTGACATCCAAGTCCAGAACCATATGCTACGTCTGTTTGGTTCCTGAAAACAGACTGTGCTAAATTTGCTGTACTGTAAAAGACCAACCAGTCTCTACTTCAGTATCAGCTTACAGGAAGAACTGTCAAGGCATCCAGTTTGACAGTTTCACAAAGATCCTTTTTGGCCAGGTCTGGTGTGCTTTTGAACTCCAGACTTCACTACATACTGAACTGAATTCATCAGCTTATTAAACAGTATGTGCTGTTGTTGATGAATGTCAAAACATTCTGATTGACATTCCAACAGAAGGCTATGTATCAGGTCTGCTATTATCTTGATGAACAGACTGGAATACATGCTTAGTTATGGCAGACATGATTATATCATACAGAAGGAAAACAAACACAGGAAATTGTTAACCCAGTTCAGTCCAACATGACCTACATCTGGGGGCTACCAAGCCAGGAAGAAGATCCACTATTAGTAGTATCAATTCAGAGTTAAACTCCCCCGTTTACAACTCATCACTTAATCCCTACCCAATGCAATCTATACCTAGGAACTCCTAGATAGAAACCTCCAGTTTCCATTCCTATCACTACAAATACAATGTAATGTGCAAACACCTTGAACTTGCTTCACAGCTTCATTCAAGAACATAATTACTCTTGCCTACAGGCTTTGAGTAACAAACACTCTCAGGTTTACCACTGAGAAACACATGGTAACCTTCCCACAGATTGGGAGGTTTACCTTACACACACCCCTAAAAATTCATTCTAAGAGGCTTACAAAAACTAGATTACAATCAGCTATTTATAACCTAATCACCCAACTGGATTTGGGCCTTCAGAAAGTTGCAGCAGACTTGTTCTTTGCTGTTGCAACTTCAGCAGAAAAATTCTGCTACAAACAAGGTCTTCAAGTTCCTAAACTCTCTCCATATATATCTCCATATTTAGAGCCTATATATATTCTGATTTAGTCTTCAAGACCTCCACAAGGGAGTTAGGATATTCACCAGATATCCTTGCTGATCCCATGACATATACTGAATTAATTAATTCAGTTTCCTACACATGTGCGATGTCACAGACCTGACGTCGTGACATCGTACATGACATGTTGGTCCAGATGTTGAATTTCTTCAACCCAACATATTAAAACAACAGAGATGATTACATTATTTGTTTTCTAAAATTACTGCCAATCCTAAGGAATCAACACTTCTGTTGAGATTTTGTTCCCCAGATCAGAGTGTTTGTTGAGAACTGCCCAATCCTCTCCAACGATATTCCCCCAGCATGAGTACTTTCCTTTTGGAAGATTCGGTAGTTGGTGGGTTGACATCCCGGTGCTTCGTCTGTTTCCTCAGTATAGTCGCCAGCGGAGTGATGTTGATATATTTCATCTATGCTTTCTCCCCATCGGAGTGCTTGTTGAGGTTTTCGCCTCTTACCCCTTCAGCAGAGCAGTTGATTATTTCCTTCTCAGCAGCAGGTGGTTTCCTCTTGGAAGGTTCAGTATTGGGTGGTTGATCACCAGCTCTCCCTCTCTTCCTCAGATAATTCGCCAGTAGATTTGTGGTACGATGGATTGTGTCTGTGATTGTTTCCCTGCAGAAGTTTCGTGACTTCCCTGCAGCATCTCCAACAGAGTTGATATCCTCAACAGAGTTGCTTTTGTGGCAGTTTCTGCCTGTTGTAAACTGTTGTTCCCTAGTCGGGTTGGTTGGTGATCTATCATCCATAGATTTGGTTGATTTCCTGATGCTCTTCATCTCCGTCATTGGCTCCACCACCACAAACACCAAGGTTGGTGTACATGGGGAAGAAGAGGGACAAGACTTAGTTGTTCCAGAACCCTTCCCCTCAACAGGAGAGCTTCCTGAAGAGTATGTGATGCGGAGTACATAGACAATGTAACTCAGATCACAAGGCACAACTGTCTTCTTAACTCAGATCACAGGACACAAGTGGAAACCCCAGTTGGTGGATTTTGTGCCTGATGCCAACTTCTGTTTGCTGCCACATCCACAGTTGGCTTTCTTCTGGTACATTCTCAGCCCTAGGACTGTATTTCTCTCCCCCTTTTTAGCTAAACATTTATAAAGGAACCCTTCACAAAACCAGATCCAGGCGCAGCTTGCCCAAACCTTAACATACCCCATGATTCTGAGAATGGAGTGTTTTTCTTGTGAGAGGAAGAGGGCTATTGCATCCTTTAAATAGTCCAGCCCGTGCCTAGGAATTTCCGGTAGAAATAAATGCTTGGTCAAGATGCATTTATTTTTGCTGAGAAACAGTCAGAGACTCACCAACAAAATCTCAGACTATCTTTGAATACCTTTTATAGCTCTTGACTGTTTCTTTTCCAAAACAGCCGTTCCAGTGCATGGAGACCATTCCATATATGCAGTCAGACACGTTGCACTCGATGTCTTAACATTCCTGCATTCAGCCAGTATTCAACAAGACCTCTGTCATACCTCCAGTAGAGACTTGACACCTAGCACTGCTACAGCCAACTTTTCACACTCTGTTGATGGTTACTCCCCCTGTACCACACAGCTGTAGCCATCAGGCTTATTCTGGTTTATCAGACTTAGCCACATCACCCTCATAATTCCTAATGACTTTAAGATTCAGAAGGGATTGACAGCAATGTCCAGGGTAATGTCATGACATCCGGTCAAACATTCTTCTGCTCACTTAGCCTTGACATACATCACAGCATCCTGATAACTATCTAGTCATCTGAGAGCACATAGACCACAAGCTTGGTGATTGCTTGCAGCACAAAGGCACAACTCCCCCTGTCATGGACAACCTACTCTCTTGGAGGTCACACATATCCAACATGGTTGGACCTTCACCTTCTCCCTGATTCAAAAAGAACTCAACCCACTTGATGAATGGAAAACATAAGACTCATCTTCATGTCTTCAAGAGCGCACCCTCTGTTCAACCCTCTTGGTTGAACACATCCACACTCTGTGTCAATCTCTCTTCTAACCAGAACAGAAAGCCATTTCACAAAATGTTCTAACATTCGTTAGGACATCCTTCACACATACCAGGGAACACCATCTGATAGTCTTCAAATATCACTGAGTCGCCAGCTTGATCAAGAAGACCCCAGACATAAGTTGGGACATACACCTTTTCATCCCATTACATGAGATAATCTTCCATAGATGACTCAGAACTCCTACCACAAGCTCCAAGGGATGAATAGAAAACACCTCCTTTAGTCTTCAACTTGCTACTTTTCTGCTCAAAAGTAATTTGTCTCAGACTTTCCTCAAGAATAACCAGCTGCCTTATGTTGATTATCTTGATTCTTCGAACTCACTTCTGAGATAGACCAACTGCCACTGGTTGATTACCTCCTTCATGAATCCTCATATGAAAAGGTCAAATGCTGCTTTTTGACCTCCCCAAGTTTATCAGACTTCTCCCAAAGATATTCTGACCTTCCAAGTGAGACTTGAACTTCAAGCGTTTTGAAGTATCCAATCTACAACCCTGTAGACCTTTCTATCTCAAGTTGATGTGCCACTTCACCAACTAAGAATCTGATGTTGAACCAAATGTCACAACATTGTGTTTTGACATCCAGCTGTTGAATTCAGCTCCTTCTTCTGCCACTTGAAAGAACTTCCTCCCTTCACAGAACAAGAGTTCAATGTTCTCATAGACTTGATTGTGGAACCAAGTTTGAGTAAACAACCTTCATCCTGCAGGTTTGCAGTTAAGTCATCCAAGCTTACACCTTGATGAATCCCTGCTTCTTCTCCAAAGACATCAGACACTCTGATGTATGAGTCTTCAGAAGGACCAGTTAGAAACTAACCCTTCAGCTCTACCAAGGATTCCACATCCTAAGGCAAGGCTGTTTCCATGATGTCAAGACTGCTGCCACTTGTTCTTGACTTCACAGTGTGCATAAGCTAATGCACTTCCTTACCTAGATCAGAAATAAACTGATCCAAGTAACCACCATCAAGACTATGATGTCTTCTTCTTCTTATACATACCAAGGCTGAACATGTTTCTTGCCAGGAAACCTTTTCAGAGATCATGTGCTTTTGCTGCCACCAAAGAGATAGATCATAAGCCAATGTACTGTCCTTCCTGTGATTCTGCACAGGGTTTTGAAGAAGTGATGTTCCAACATCTTTGAGAACATCAGTTATCTTGAGCTCCAAGGATAATCAATTAAACACTTGCACTTGGCACAAGTAAACATTGATCTTAAATCCTTTCCCAATCATCCCTTCAGATACTTTCACCATAAGAATACTTTGAAAGTACTCTTCTTGTGTCAACATCTTCTGCTTGCAAGCACCTAGACAATTTTGAAGTCTTCCCAGATTAAATTCACCCTTAGGAATGAGAGAGATGAATTCTTCCTTGCAAATGTGTCACACAACCACCAGAACCCATGTGACACAGGTCAACAGCCAACCAGACCCTAGGCTGACCAGACTTGAGGAGGTTAACCAAAACTCCCCCTCAACTTAACAATCATGGATACTCCACACCAATATCCATGCATTGTACACATATGTCTCAACATGACATACACTATCCCTACCAGTGGCAACTAACTCCTCCAATCAGACTCCAGCTGACCATAAGTACTAGTGAGACACACAAAACCAGTCGATAGTAGTTATGCATTGCCAGGGCATACTACTTCAACCAACCTCTGAATCTTCATATTCTTACTCCTTGACAGAACTGCCACTTCTGCACGTGGTGTTTGAATAACCTGATTCATGGTTCCAATCCTCATAGATGATACAGCACTCAGGTTACCCCATTATTGACTGCTAACATCCAGGGGACTTGTCTTCCAACACACCATAGTACTTCAGGGAACAACTATCCAATCCTGATCAAACTGCAGGAGAATGCCAAACAGCAGGAGTTTGCACAATGTCACATCTCAACCAGCTCAACTTCTAGGGATGACCTTCTTGAGCACACACCCAGTTGACCCTGCTCTTGTCAACTTAGCACACACAGATGTCTCCTCTTCCAGGTCAGAAGTAGGTTCCAAACAGAATTATCCCTTTGTTTGAACCCTAAAACCATCTGCTCTTCAACCAGTAGCTGCATACTTGTTGAACAACATGTTCTAACATCACATAGAACATTGGTTCCACCTCCTTAGAACAAACCTTCCTTGAAGGTCTTCAAGGTCTTCATATACACTACTCAAGAGAGTAAGAGAATCAGTGATTAAGTGACTCTTACCATCCTGAAGTGAGAACGTCATGATGAGTGGACTTGAGGGGACTCAAGTATCTTTGACATCTTCAGTAGATTATGATGAGATCTTGAACACAGCAGCCTTTCATCCACATGAGGGGAAACTACATCAGAGTTTGAGTTTTGCCATGTATTATGCAGCGGAAATCATAATACAACTTAACCTATGAACACACACTTCACCAGATTGGCCTCCAAGACCATACCAGGTTTGAATGTGTTTTAGTACTGGCACAGCTGTCCCACACACAGGCCAATAGCCAACCTCCAGAGACAGGTACACACCATTCCTGTCATGAACAGTCCATCCACCTACTTCAAGGGACCATTCAGGGAATTACAGAACCTTACACAGGTTCCAGCATCAGTACTAACATAACTCCTTGCCAGCTACCAGAAAGTATCACCCATGGATCTCATCCAGAGACAGAACAGGATGCCTGCTCTGATACCAATTGAAATTCTGGCGTAGTCAGTATTCAGATGTTCTACTTCAAGTCACGACATCTGATCTAACATTGTACCTATTACAGCAAGACAGTTATTACACTCTGTACTAATGTGCACCTTTTCACAGTGTCACGACCTCTCCTTCTATGTCATCCTAGAAAGGAGGAACCCTTAGTTATGTGCACCATAACCTTCACTTCTGTTGTTTTCCTACACAGATATCAGCACGATGTCTCAATCCTGTTTTGAACATTATCTGTTACATTGTTCCAGTTTGTTGGTCATGTACTTGTATTTCCTAAATTAAAGGTTGTAACAAGTTAAACTAATCTTCACTTATTAAGGAGCCAACAAATAGATTATTTGCCAGGTTCATTAATTGTAGCTTAGTTGTTAGTTTCCTAGATTTTAGATCAGCTGGTGAATAGCCTGAGAAAAATCCTGAAACAGAAAACTAATCATCCAACAATTTAGCATATGCAGTCATGAGTGAATGTCACAACATTCCGTTTGACATCCAAGTCTAGAACCATATGCTACGTCTGTTTGGTTCCTGAAAACAGACTGTGCTAAATTTGTTGTACTGTAAAAGACCAACCAGTCTCTACTTCAGTATCAGCTTACAGGAAGAACTGTCAAGGCATCCAGTTTGACAGTTTCACAAAGATCCTTTTTGGCCAGGTCTGGTGTGCTTTTGAACTCCAGACTTCACTACATACTGAACTGAATTCATCAGCTTATTAAACAGTATGTGCTGTTGTTGATGAATGTCAAAACATTCTGATTGACATTCCAACAGAAGGCTATGTATCAGGTCTGCTATTATCTTGATGAACAGACTGGAATACATGCTTAGTTATGGCAGACATGATTATATCATACAGAAGGAAAACAAACACAGGAAATTGTTAACCCAGTTCAGTCCAACATGACCTACATCTGGGGGCTACCAAGCCAGGAAGAAGATCCACTATTAGTAGTATCAATTCAGAGTTAAACTCCCCCGTTTACAACTCATCACTTAATCCCTACCCAATGCAATCTATACCTAGGAACTCCTAGATAGAAACCTCCAGTTTCCATTCCTATCACTACAAATACAATGTAATGTGCAAACACCTTGAACTTGCTTCACAGCTTCATTCAAGAACATAATTACTCTTGCCTACAGGCTTTGAGTAACAAACACTCTCAGGTTTACCACTGAGAAACACATGGTAACCTTCCCACAGATTGGGAGGTTTACCTTACACACACCCCTAAAAATTCATTCTAAGAGGCTTACAAAAACTAGATTACAATCAGCTATTTATAACCTAATCACCCAACTGGATTTGGGCCTTCAGAAAGTTGCAGCAGACTTGTTCTTTGCTGTTGCAACTTCAGCAGAAAAATTCTGCTACAAACAAGGTCTTCAAGTTCCTAAACTCTCTCCATATATATCTCCATATTTAGAGCCTATATATATTCTGATTTAGTCTTCAAGACCTCCACAAGGGAGTTAGGATATTCACCAGATATCCTTGCTGATCCCATGACATATACTGAATTAATTAATTCAGTTTCCTACACATGTGCGATGTCACAGACCTGACGTCGTGACATCGTACATGACATGTTGGTCCAGATGTTGAATTTCTTCAACCCAACATATTAAAACAACAGAGATGATTACATTATTTGTTTTCTAAAATTACTGCCAATCCTAAGGAATCAACACTTCTGTTGAGATTTTGTTCCCCAGATCAGAGTGTTTGTTGAGAACTGCCCAATCCTCTCCAACGATATTCCCCCAGCATGAGTACTTTCCTTTTGGAAGATTCGGTAGTTGGTGGGTTGACATCCCGGTGCTTCGTCTGTTTCCTCAGTATAGTCGCCAGCGGAGTGATGTTGATATATTTCATCTATGCTTTCTCCCCATCGGAGTGCTTGTTGAGGTTTTCGCCTCTTACCCCTTCAGCAGAGCAGTTGATTATTTCCTTCTCAGCAGCAGGTGGTTTCCTCTTGGAAGGTTCAGTATTGGGTGGTTGATCACCAGCTCTCCCTCTCTTCCTCAGATAATTCGCCAGTAGATTTGTGGTACGATGGATTGTGTCTGTGATTGTTTCCCTGCAGAAGTTTCGTGACTTCCCTGCAGCATCTCCAACAGAGTTGATATCCTCAACAGAGTTGCTTTTGTGGCAGTTTCTGCCTGTTGTAAACTGTTGTTCCCTAGTCGGGTTGGTTGGTGATCTATCATCCATAGATTTGGTTGATTTCCTGATGCTTTTGATCCCCAGTAGGGTGGCTTGTGGCAGAATCTACTTGTGTGATCTATTTTTCCCTCAGTGGGTTTATCCCCAATGGAGTGGCTGGCAGTATTCCCGGTAGAGTTGCTTGTGCGGCTAGATTCTACTTGTGTGTTCTGTTCTCTTGAGCAGTGAACTCTTGTTTCCCAGTTGATACTGAGGATTCCCCTGCAGAAATCTCGGGATTTCTCCTTTTCCCCAACAGATTTGTTTTTGTGGCAGTTTCTGCCTATTGAGAACTTCTGTTCCCCAGTTGGGTTGATTGATGATCCATCACTCAGAGATTTTGTGATTTCTTTGATATCTCTGATCTCTTGCTTCCCCGTAGATCTTTGCTTTTTAGCATTCAGATCTCCGGCAGATTGGCTTTCCAGTTGGATTTCTTTGGATTTTCCTCTGGAAGTGTAGTACCGGGCGTTTGATTCCTGGGCCTGTTTGTGTTATATATGTCTGTTTTGTCAGCATTCATCAAACATAAATCACGCATATTCATGCATACTTTCAACATTCAGATATCCATGTTGCATTTTTACCATATATCTTTTGTTTGTTGTCTCCTGCTAACGGTGATATAGATCTCTCCATATAGATCTTCCCAAGCAGATGTCGGGTGTCTAATCTCTCAACATAGAGTCAGCCCCATAAGCAGAAAGTGTCTGTCTTTCCTTCTGCAATTCCCCACTGAGATATACCCTCGTGGATGACGGTTTTTTCCGTTTTCTCCCAACACATATATTGGGATGGATCTTCCTATTGAGTTATATCCTCATTAGGAAGAGTCTTGATTCAGTTTGCCTTTCTGGTTTGATCCTGAATTGGCATTTTTCAACTGTCTCTTGTAATTCCCTGTGGAATAAATGAATGAATTGCCCAGTAACCGGCAATAATTCTTTTTATCCCCAGCGGAGTTTGGGCCTCTACCCAGTAACCGGTAGTTGTAAGTCCTATGTTCCCCTTTCCCTCTGGGCGGAATTTGTGGTTATATACCTTTTATTCCTCAGCAAGAGTTGATGGTCTTCTACCCCGTATTCGGTAGTCGTAAATCCTATTCTTCTTGCTCTCCAGCAGTTGGTGGTTTATTATAAACCCTATTTTGTTTCCCCGTGCGGAGTTGTGATTCTTTCATTCCCCACGCAGAGAACTGTTGGTTTTCTACCATGTATTCGGTAGTTATAAATCCTACTTTTATCCCCTAGCAGAGGTAACCGCTGTGGTCCATTCCGACTGATGGTGGATTTTGTGGTCTTCTACCCAGTATTCGGTAGTTGTAAATCCTATGTTGTTACTGTCTCCCTAGCGGAGTATGTGCTTTCTTGTGGATAATTGCCGTATGCTAGCAATTTTATCCTCAGCCAGATTTTTGGTCTTCTACCCCATATTCGGTAGTTGTAAATCCTAATTTCTCCCTTTTGCAGAGTTAACCTTGTTGTTCATCCTAACCGATGATGGTTACTCTTTGTGGTTATCTTCATCCAGTATTCGGTGTTGATATTCCCTCTTTCTTCTGGGTAATTGCCGTATGCTAGCAATTTTTTCCCAGCAGATCTTTTCTTGTGGATAATTGCCGGATGCTAGCAATTTTATCCTCAGTGGGTCCTTTCACCGTATGCCAGTGATTTGTTCCCTGGATCATTGATGGTTATCAATGCATCCCTAGTGAGTTTTCTTTCATTTACCCTTTTGCTCGGTAATGATTGTTGCTCCCTTTGATTGGTCATCTTTATATACCTAGTTTTGGTATCCCGATGCCTTTCTTTTCGGTCGATTTATCCTTTATTAACCCAGTAACTGGTTGGGGATAATCTTCCATGCGAGTATGTTATCCACGTTCTGACGGTAATGGATAATATATCTCATGCACTCTTCAGTCGAAGCCTGTTGTGTTTCCCCAGTCGAGTAAGATTCGTGTCCCTTTGTGGAATCGGATATTCTTTGTTCTTCCTTTTCGAGTGTATTATTCATGTTCTGACGGTAATGAATAATATATCTCATTCACTCTTTGGTTGGAATCCTTTGTTGATTTTTCCCAACGGAGTAAGATTCGTATTCTTTGTAGAATCGAATATCCATCCTTTGATACGTTTGCGTTTTGCTCTCTTCGGGATGATGAGTGTTTTGGCATATATACCAATTCACGTTTTCGGTAGGCCACCTATTATATACCCAGTAACCGGTATCCCTGGTGTTCCTACCATGCGAGTATACTATCTACGTTCTAACGGTAATAGATAATATATCTCATGCGAGTATACTATCCACGTTCTGACGGTAATGGATATTATATCTCATGTGCTCTTTGGTTTTTTCCCAGCTGAGTACGATTCGTTTTCCCGTTGCGGATTCGAATGTCCATCCTGTAAGTCGATTTGCTTTTTCAAGCCCTCCTTTCGGATGATGAGTGTTTTGGCATATATACCAATTCACGCTTTGGTCGGTCACCTATTATATACCCAGTAACCGGTATCCCTGGTGTTCCTTCCTCTCTGTTCCCTATTATGACCTTGGTCCCCTGTGGAGTCAGATTTTCCTGAGTTGATGTACCTTTTTCAGGTCTTTCTCAGATGTTTGGTTGATTGATATCTCTCACCCTTATATCGGTCTTAGATATTCATTCTTCCTGAGCTTATTGTTCTTTCACCCAGTAACCGGTGTTTAGATCACATGTCTCTTTGAGTTTGTTACCCAGTAGCCGGTAACACCTCATCTTGCGGATTTTCTCCAGGAGAGTCTCTTTGTTAGACATTCCCCAGTGGAGTTTCCGTTGTGATTTTGCCCTTTGCTGTATTGGCGTTTTCCCCAATACGTGCAGTTTTTCCCGGCAGGGAGATTCTGTGTGAATTTCCCCCAGTCCGAGTCCGGATTTTCATCCGAAGTATCCTTCGTGGATAGTTTGAGTCAGCTTGAGTCTTTCCAATGGATGTGTCTTCCTTTGGAATTCTTCTTTTCCCCAGTTTGAGTCTTTACTCCCCAGTAAGGTCTCCAGTCCAGTCGTGTCTTGCTCACGCTGTGTCTATTTCTTGTTTCCCCTAATTCAGAGTCGTGTCCTGCTCACGCATTCTTTTTTCATTTTCTTATCCCCATGAGAGTCCTATTAGAGTATCTGTTCCTGGTGAGTGTATTACTTCGATGGGTCGTCTTTTCTTTGTGGACCAATATTCCCCACAGAGTTTTGTTTGTTTTGCATTCATACATTTGCATCATGAGGTCTCTTAGGGACCAAAATTTGTCTCATTACTATTATTTAAGCCCATTCTACCGCGTCGAGATGAATATTTTAACCTTCACTTCTCCGGCTAGAATGACCTTAAATAGGGGCATCTGTAAGACCCCAATTTTGTCCCTAAGATCCCTCATGGCATCATATCATATCATTTCATTGCCTCAAGGATCATTGGACACCTTGCTTCCTTCCCTGTGGGTGGGTTATCTTTTTGAGAGTGGTTCTTGATCACCAAGCATTCATTGCATTTGTATGTCATTGCTTTTCTTTTTATCACTAACCAAAAGTACAAAAATATGTCATCTAACCTTTGTCTTGCAGAGGAAGCAATCAACAGTCAATGCAATTAAGGCATTTCATTGAGCAATAGATGGTGGTCATTCTTGAGATTTGGACCCCACAATCATTCATCAAGAGTTCATATGAGCTATGATGTTATTTTGAAGCAAAATCCCAAGTGGTAGAGGCTTGAATTTCATCAGAACATTTCCCAGTCAACTGAAGGCCTAGAAAGTCAACTGCAAAGTCAACTGTGGATTTGGAAGTGGGAAGTAACTAGAAATACTTCATTCATGTTCAAACAAGTCTCATTTGACATTTCAAACACTCAAATTGAAGAATTTGAGGTCAGGTCAAAAATTTCCAAAAATAGTAAGTGACCTATAATTTGAACTTTCCAAAAATGGAAAGGTTTTGGACCAACTTCAACTTCAAATTACATCATCAAGAAAGCTTCATATGAAATTTTGTTGAACATGAAAGTTGTAGATCTTTCTCTCCCATTTCCAAAATGTCCAAGATCATCAATTTCTCATGTGTGGTTAAGGAGATATGATCAAAACATGGCAAATTATGCACGGAACTTCAAATGGCCATAACTTTCCAACCAAAGCTCCAAAATGAGTGGCTCTTTTTGCATTTTGTTCATCTTGACCTCTGCTTTCCAAAACATCCATTACATGACATGAATTTCACTTGCATGATCATGTGCACATTCATGAAGTTTTGAGAAGGAAATTCCATAAAATCATTTTGGTGAATTATGAGCTTACAAAACCATTTCTAAAACTTGCATGGGCCTTGTTTGAGTGGATTTGAATCAGTTTCGTGCACTATTCACACATGCATTCCATGCATGAGGGTGAAAAACCAATTTGCACATACACCTTAAAACTTGACTAATCTCATTAGCAATTGGCTTAAGCATGATTACAGCATAATTAGCAAAGCATATATAAAGAAAATCATAACTGTTTTCAGGGATTGGCACTCATTTTTCAGATCTAGATCAAGAATCTCAAATTTTTCTCTCAAAAATTTCTTCCAAATTCTTCAAACAAAAGCACATTCCATTGCTTGATTCATGATCCTGAAGTGTTCTTGAGAAGATCTGGACGAGAATTCAAGAGAAATCGTGGCACATCGAAGCATACTAGAAGCTTGAAGCATCCATGGCAATGTCAAATTCTGTTGGATTCAAGAGCAATTGAGCTTCAATCTCTCATTCAATCAACTCCACAAGCATCATAGAGGAACTTTGAGCCATTGCAAGCCTTGGATAACATGATTCAACGGATCTGCACTTCAAGAGGTCATGAATCGATCTCTCTAATTCTCAAATTTATTATGATATTGTTGTAGATCTAGGTTTGCTGGTAACTCTGAGCTTTGAATCATGAAATTCCATGCACTTTTGAGTTAGTTAGGGTTGATTAAAGTTTCATGTATGAGATTTCATGTGCTCGATTCTCTTTGTGTGTGTTGATTCATGCTTAATTCATGCTGGATTTGTGATCTATGATGAAAAACCTACATGATGATGTCTTTAATTTGGATTTCTGGTAAAATTGTTCTTGATGCGTGTTACTGTTCATGAGCTGCATGATGAAGAAGATGAAGCTCAACCTTCGGCCACGGTTTTGATCCACTAGAAACGCTTTTACTGGTTTTGCATGTGTTAGTTTAGGGCTGGACATGTATTGGTCCACGTATGCGTTTGCTTGGCAGTTTCTTTGGCTCACATTCGTTTGACTCACACACTCAGCGTTTGACTTGCCATGTCACTTTAATGAAACGATGCGTTTCAATGCTTGGCGCCACTCATTTCAAATCTGTCCCTGCTTCGATCCTCCGCGCCAACAATAATTCAAATGCTTCTCATATTTTCTCATTTCCCTCCATACATTCCATGCTATGCTTCACATGCTTTTTATTTTTTTCTCATCTTAGAAAATTCATAACTATTTGAAAATTAATCCAAAAATTACCAGGTTTTTTGCATTGTGATCCTTGTTCTCTCTAGTTTTTTATCATCATGATTTTACAAGTTGTGCTTGGCTGGATAATTTTGTGTGCTAGAATGATTGAACATGTGTCCTTATTTGACCTTGCCTTGGTTATCATGTTGTGAAGTGTTTGTCTTTGATCCATTGAATGTGAAATTTTGCATGATAAAACTAGACACATTGCTTGACATTTTGGTGTTGATTTGGTATTTTTCCTGTGATCCATTTCTGTTTTATGCTTGTGCTAAGTTGGTGTGACAATTTGTGTCACACCTTTGCTTGTCCAGCTTGTACCATGTGATTTCCATGCCAAATGATGTCCTATGCTTCTGAATTTTTGTGTGATGCATGTTATGAATGTCCTGATTGATCATGAATTTTGTTGGAATTATTTGAATCATTTCTGTTTTAATTGAGATTTTTCATTCTGGTTGATTACATTTGAGCTTTAAAATTGCCTTGAACTTCAATTGATCATGAAATGCATTTGGTGATTGATTTTGATATGAGACCTTTTGGAATGTGTCAAGATGTGTTTGAAGTTAATTCATATTAAATTTCAGCTCCTGTTTCAGATTCTTTCTCCATCTTTGACCCTAGGCTTTGACCTAGTGGTTTGTTGCTTATGTTTGAGCTTTGATTTCAGGTTAAGCATTCAAGTTCCATAATTGGTGATGCTTCATGATGTGAATATTGATGTTTGCTTGTGATTATAACATTGTGTGTTTTGTAGGTTGATGCTCACTCATTTGTGTTTGCCTTTGGCTTACACCTTTTGTACATTGAGATCATCTGTTGCTTATTGATTGTTATCTGTTTGTCTGAGTTTTGTACTGATCTGTTTAGTGTTTCCACAGGTACCTAAGTTGCTTTAAGTTCATTTGAACTTTGCTTTTGCTTGGTTGCTTAACCACCTAGGTATAATCTCTAATCTTCATGTAGTCTGGAAGACCTACTGTTATTGGTAGGCACCTGTCTGAAGTCCTCCTTAAGAGGCAATGCTTGTGATTGTTTAATTTTTGTGCCAAGTAGGTAAAGTCCTCTTAAGAGGCAATTGGCAGATAAAAGAGATGTGTAATCCATCTCCTGCTACTCAGTGTGTCATTCACCTTGCTCACACCATGTGTTGATGCATGGTGAATAATAACCCAAGATCTTATAGAGTCCATTTGTGGAGAAGAGTTCGAACTTTCTGAACTCCCACACCTTCCATTGATCAAAGCTCTCCCTGACCAGGGATAAGAACTATGAGGCACACCCCTCATCTCCATTTCATCTGCTTCACCCTAACTCTCAATGTTAGGGTTAAGAGCTCAAAAATACCCCATTCCAGTTGGCTGTAAAGCCTAACCTTGCTTGAGCTTAATTGATTGTATATAGTGTGTGCTAATTGACTTGTTTGTTTGCTTACTTGATTCATCTGTGCATATTTGCTTGAGTGTGCCTTTGTGCATTTATCATCATCACTTGTGTATCATTTCATAAACTTTGCTTTGTAGCATTTCGTTTGGTCAATTGAGGAGGCAAGCATAAGTCCATTAATTGGCAGTTGTTTCCCATGATATGGTAGGAGACTAGTATAAGTCCATTGATTGGCATCTGGTATCCATGTTTGTTTTTGTTTTGGGAGATTGGTATAAGTCCATTGATTGGCTTCCGGTATCCATTTTTGTTTTAGGAGATTGGTATAAGTCCATTGATTGGCATCCGGTATCCATTTTGTTTTGTGAGATCAGTATAAGTCCATTGATTGGCATTTGGTATCATTGTTTCTTTGTTTTAGGAGATTGGTATAAGTCCATTGATTGGCATCCGGTATCCATCTTGTTATTTGCTTATTTGCATTGTTGCATATTCCAAAGGAATCACTTGAATCATCTACATATGATCTCAAGAGGTGAACATCTAAGAAGTTTTACTTCCTCACCCTCCCACCTTTTGTTGCTTTAAACCTCCATTTGCATGTTAACCCAAAACTTGAAAACTATTGTGCAAACATTTTCATTTCTTTTCAAAATAGAAACCTAGGCTTTAAGCCTATGATTTTCAAACTTCATTTTCATGATACTTCTTTTGAATTGGATTCTAATCATACTTTGACCATCTTTTGTGAATAAATTCTAATTGATTAATTCCACTCATTCAATTGTTTTGTGGCTTTGTCCATTCTTGATAAGTTTTCATACATTAGCCATAGGTTTGATTTATCCTAGTTGGTTGATGTTAACCTCACCTTTTGTCCTTAGTGATTGAATTGTAAGACTTCCTTGCTTATTATAGGGTTAACCCCTCACTAGCAAGTTGAAGCTTTTCTCACATGGTGGACTTGTTGTTTGTATAAGGTTGAGTTTTCTCCCGTGGATAACGAAAGACCTTAGGGCTTTTATTTTAAAATCAATCCACTCATATTTTGGAAATCTTTTAGCCGAACTACGGCGTTTTGATCCTTACCTTCCATGGAAAGGTACGTAGGCAACGGGTTCATCCGTTCAAACACAAAAAATAATAAATTGTATATTCTTCTCTCATCCCTTCAATCCATGTTTGCACAATAAATATTTCATAAACAAATAACATTTCGTACAACAAGTTGTGAAAAGGGCTCCCTAGGAGTACCTAGGACGTTTTGGGTGCCTAACACCTTCCCATTGCGTAATTAACCCCTTACCCAGATCTCTGATCTTTTCATTAGTTTTCTATGTGTAAAACTTCTTAGGCTTTTGTTCGCTTTTTAGCCATTCCTTTGGATAAATAAAAGTGCGGTGGCGACTCGATTCTTTGTATGCTTTGCTTTTGATTTAGTCAATAAATCATAAAGTGACGAATACACCGCTACAGTATCGCGTAACAATCGTATCAAATCTTACACTTGAACGTCTTTCGCACTACGTCCTACGAATAGGCCAAGATGGGTTTGGTAAACTAAGGTCCTCGGCTTCTAAGGTCTATATTGGAAAAAGTAATGTCTAACCACAACTTACTTCTGTGACATTATTGATCTCAACATGACCTCCACCAAGTGAATGGGCTTGCAAGTCAACTTGCTAAGGAATAACTCCACACAAGTCGACAAGACTATGCCATTCTCCTATCCTAAGTGCACTCGAGTTCGGGTATAGAACTCATCTCACAAAGATCACCAAGCAGCCATAGCCAGCCAACAGATACGGCAATGATATGTACACAATGCAATAAGGTAAAGCAGGTAAATAAATAAATGTACACAAGCATGAACACCCAATAAACAAACAAACTACAAAAGCTAGGAGGGACTCGCTTAGGGAAACCGGGTCCCTAGTGGAGTCGCCAGCTGTCGCAACCTGAAAAAATACAGTGTGCGAAAAAACAACCGGCGAAAGAAAATGACAGAAGAGTCGCCACCGTGCGTTATTTATCCCAAAGGAGGGAAAGGAAACGCTCGAAGTAAACCTGAAAAAAGGAAAAGACAAGACAGGGTCTCGCAACCAAATCTTGGGTTCGGGAGTCGGTTATGCGAAGGGAAGGTATTAGCACCCCTACGCATCAGTAGTACTCTACGGGATCCACTCTTGTAGTTCTTGTCTAAAGGGTGTGAGTTTATCTTGTGCTGTTTACCAAAAAAGAGGGGGTCAAAAGAAAATGACTCGCGCGGATGTCGCATCCACTGCATACGTATCTCATCTGAATATGAGAATCAGAGTCTTCGTAGCTCGGCTGACCTATGGGTTGGGGGATGTGTGCTCGCTAAGACATCGCGTCTTATGCCTACGTATCTCATCTGGAATGAGAATCAGAGCAAGCCGTAGTTCGGCTAACTACGGGGTTATGGATTGGGTTTTGGACGAACGACGTTACTACGCAATCTACCGGATGCTCGACCTTTGAATACTTACTCACCTGTAGTAGAAGGAATAAATGTGTGTTTAGGAGAAGAAAAATCAATGAAGGGTTAAGGTTTGGGATGCTCATGCAAAAGGAGTCCTGGACGAAGGAACCTGTAAAAAAAAAAACACAAAAACATTGCCTCCTATCGAGGTCTTCCAGCTAGGAAAGCAGTCAAATGCGGGAAAAATGTAAAAGGTACCACACGAATGAAGATCCGAGGTAACAACAATTAAAGGAACGATAAACCCTAAGATCCCCCCAAGCTAACGTCATCAAAGAAAGTGGGTCAGTACAGGTAACTGGAATGAACCTCCAGGGGGTATCCCACAAATAAAGTGGAAAACCACACAAGTTATCCCTGATTGGAGAGCTTGATTGAAATTGAGTTGCACCCGTGAGGTTTACAAAACAATCTTTAGGGTTTATGTGAGGCAGAGGTGATTCTGTGCAGTTGAGTTCCCTTCAGGGTTTGGAGGTTGCTCTGAACTCTGTTAGCTCTTCTCTCACTATCTTTTTCCCAGAGTTCTTCTCTCACTCTCTTTTTCCCAGACAGGGTAATAGGAATAGAATTGTTTCAAGGAAACCTCAGAGTGTTTTTGCTTCTCTTCCTTTTTCTGTCTGTTTTGTTTCAATGAAACTCTAGTATTTATAGGCTAATATTGGTAGCTTAGTGGGCTTTTGAGAGAGGTCCAAGTTTGAGATTTTTTCTTTTATTTATTTATTTATTTAATTATTTATTTATTTATTTATTTAATTATTTTTTTATTTATTTATTTATTTATTTTCTTTTTTTCTTTTTTTTTCTTTTTTTTTTTTTTTTGAAAAAATATTCCGATTGCCATGATGAAATGCAAATGCTAAATGACCTAAAAATGAATGCATGCATGAGGTGTAAAGCGTATGCTTCCAGGAAAAATGAAGGGTAAATTTTGGGGTATTACACACACCTCCCAGACCCATCTTCGAAGCATCACAATATACAACAAAGGACTCACTTGGATTTGGCGAAATCAAAATTGGAGCAGACATCAACTTCTTCTTGAGTTCTTGGAAATTCTTTTCACAATGCACATCCCAAACATAGGCTTGACCTTTTCGAGTCAACTGATTTAACGACAATGCTAACTTTGAAAAACCTTTAATGAAATTCCTGTAGTAACTAGCCAATCCAAGAAAAACTTCTAATCTCAGTGGCAGACTTCAGAGTCTCCCATTGTAACATTGCATCTATCTTCGATAGATCCATAACTATACCACCACTAGAATCACATGACCAATGAAACTCACTTCCTTTAACCATAACTCACACTTGAAAAAAATTTACATACAAATGGTTATCTTTCAATGCCTACAATACAATTCTTAAATCATTCATAGCCTCATACTACCGTCTCTCTTCTTCATTAACAGCACCGACACACCCCACAAAGAAACACTTGGTTGAACAAACTTCTTCCCAAGCACATCTTCTAGTTTCTTCTTCAATTCCCCAACTGTGAATCAGACACCGTATAAGGAGTCATCGACACCGGACTAGTACCAGATACTAAGTCCATATAAATCCACTTCGCGCTCTGAAGGCAAATCATTGATGTCTTCCGGAAACACTTCAGGAATTTTACACACTCCATGAAGATCAAAAACTACTCCCTTTCCTCTAGCTTCCAACGAAGCTAACATCACAAACACTTGTGCCATATCCTTCACGGACTCTCTCACTTGCTTAGCTGATACAAACGTCAATTATTCACCTCCATCGAATTCAAATTCACTCCCTAGAGGCAAGTCGCAGATATCTTCAAGAAAACATCAGGAATCACACACCACTGGCATAACAATAGTCGTCACATTGCTCTCTACTCTCCGAGAAACAACATTAACATTACCTGGTCGTTTTCCCTAAAGACTTCCCAACTTGACCGGAAGACAGGAATCTCAAATCCATAATATCTTCAGTGTTAGGAACAACACAACTTTAACATCACCTGAGCTCTTGCAATCTGCGGCACACTGCACTAACTTATCAAAGCAATTGGTAAACACTTGGTTTAACTCCAACCAATTCATTCCAAGAATAACATCAACTTGTTCCAACAAAGACAAATCATACATATCCTTAGGGAACACGTCAGGATACTCAACATACCACTGGCTGTTCTCTGGCCAAAACATAGCCTTCCCCCTCATAAGGAAACGACCAACGAGAACACCTAACCGTATTCCCTCAAGGATCACACCATTTTGCTAACCGACACTATCCTTGAACCAACCTCTCTTTGGGTTCAGGAAACGCACAACATTCTCAAAACAGGTTAACTAGCCAACACTGTACTCTATATAGTTGGAACATCCAAGAGAAGCAGATGCTTCTCCCCCACTTTTTCATTCCCAACCTGGAAATGGAAAACAAAATAAGCATCGATAGTATTCTCACACACATGTCACATACTAGGGAACAAATATAATTAAACAACCTGGCCGGACGGGCCGACCTGCTTTAATACCACTAATATAACACCCTAAACCCTGCACATAAGTTATCGCATAAATTAAATATAAAATAAAATCACGTAGAGTGTCACACATTCATAACACACATGACCTGCTCTGTAACATGGGTTTCAACTATAAATTTCAATACACACATTTGTAATAAGGATGTTTATATGATATCCAACTTATCTGAATCATACATTTGATGTTTACACAACATCCATCTCAATTGATCGGTATTACATATTCACATAATAATACATTCATAACTTGTCATCGCACGCTCACTTCCATTTTAAAGTATCATCGTAGCAGAATTATCATCACAATTATGGAAGATAAAGCAAGTAATAACATCTAGTCTCAACTTCAATTGTAATAACAAAATAAGAGAGTTATAATAAATCAACTCAACATCTTAAGAATACTCAACAATAAAATTAGTCTTATGACTTCATCATAATCAGACATAAGGAATAAAATAAGCGTTTAACCTAACCCGATGTTACATGATCAGAGCAAGGTACCACTAGTAAAAGCGATAAAATAAAGAAGTAACTCCAAGAGTTATCTTCCACTTACTTTAGCAATGTCACTCTTAAGTATCTGCACGACGCCCATGTAAAGGCAACATTCAAACACAAGGGGTGAGAATTTGTTTCAATAATAACGATATAGAATGAAGAATAGAGTACAACATTTACACAATCATGCACAACAATATATCACATTCTTACATCCAAATCATAATCAACATCACACACGACAACATCTCAATTATCATTAACATCATACAAAACCACATACCAATTATCATTAACATCATATGCAACAATATCTCATCCAACAACGCATCAACAACAACCAATACAAATGCAACACTTATGTAATATACTCAACACTGACTCGACATGCATGTGGTACCAAATATGAACACGCAGGTTCATCTCACTCCAAGATCCCCACCATATGATTGATTCCCTCTTGGAATCGGAGCATACCAAACTCGCTACCATCACCATAGCTAACGCTTCACTAATCCCCCATAATAGGAATTAGTTACTCGCACCCGATCCATCATAATGGGATCGAGGCTCACCAAAACTCGTTACCATCAACATAGGTAACACTTCACTAATCCCCCATAATAGGAATTAACTACTCACACCCGATACATCATAATGGGATCGAGGCTCACCAAAGTTGGACCGAAGCCCGTACACCAAGATGCATGCCTCTTAAATAACATGCATTAACACAATAAGGTTCACCTAAAGGATCCCCACACACATCTCATCATTTATGCATCACATTATTCATCATGCAACAACCAATTCATGTTACCACATGAATAATATCAACAAACAACAACAACTTGTCAACATCTTAACATCATCGACATAACAACATAATTATCACACCACGATATTACAACAATGCAACGATTCATCAGCCAAACGTATAAACCAATACATTTATTAACTTAGTAGGCATGTGAATATTATTAAAACATCTCAATAATTATTACCATGTTATGGGTCTGAGCGTTAGTTTTCTAAAGCTTCAAACGACATCAAAATCCAACTTACAGAATAAAAGTTATGACCAAAATCGTCGGGATATGTCAACAATTCATTAATTGAACGTATGAATAAAAACTTCACCAACACAGTAGACATAGGAATAATACTCAAACAATTAACTTATCACCATCATGTTATATCTTTGAGAGACAGATTTCTAATCAAACCCAATCCAAAATGATTCACGAGTTGAAAATTATTATCAAAAGCATGCACGAAGGCGTTACTAAAAAGTTGTTATTTTTCTAAAATTTCCAACACAATTTTCATCTTCTTCAACCCCAAAAATATCCATGAAATAATCATCAAAATTATTTTATCCCTGATATAAAGTTATAGCTTTTTATTTCAGATATCCAACGCTTCAAATGACACTCGATTTGGACTTACGGATTAAATGTTATGTCCAAAACGGTTTCGACCAAAAAACACGAACAAAGGCTCCCGCGCTGAGTGCAGTCGTGACAGATATAATGCATAATTTTCTGCATTTTTCATCGTTAGAGGCCTTCTGGGCCTCCGATTTCGATTCCGTAAAAATCCAAACGCTACGAAAATTATAACTCATGCAATACTTTAATTATCTTAAGTTAATTTACAGTTTTAACACAATTAAATCATCTAATCATTGTTTTAAGATTATGCCTAAAACCTTCAAAATTGTAACAATGGTGAATATAAGTTCAATCATCAAAATAGGAAAAATATACACACGTATAAGGCACATAAAATTCATCATATAATCATCATATAACAACCATCATAGAATATCAATTCAAAATTGTGAATCAAAACACTAAACTCTATCGAGGTTAAGGGCACATCCATTCTACCATTCTACCATACCCTTTACTATTAGAACAAGGTCTCACCCTTACCTGAATTCCTTGCAAAATTTCTGAATTGAAACCTTCACTCTCTTTCCTTGATCACCTTGCCTATTGCCTTTTTGCTCTTTTTTCTCCAATGTCACGTGCTATGAAAATCTCCCTGAACCTAGGTTCCTCTTAACTTTTTATTTTTAGGGTAAACTTTTCCAAATCATCAACTTGGTCCAAACTTATTTATCTCATATTCCTTCCTCCCACTAACTTTCTCATTTTCTCATATTTGGCCCAATTATTCTATCTCCACTAATTAATATAATAAAAACAAATAAAATATTATTTTTAATTATCAAAACAATTATAAATTATTCTACTTACTTCTATCATCTCTATATACCCCCTAACTCAAGGATAGATACCCCTCCATAAAATAAATCACCAACTTGGCCCAAACTTATTTATCTCATATTCCTTCCTCCCACTAACTTTCTCAATTTTTCATATTTGGCCCAATTATTTTATCTCCACTAATTAATATAATAAAAATAAATAAAATATTATTTTTAATTATCAAAATAATTATAAATTATTCTACTTACTTCTATCATCTCTATATCCCCCCTAACTCAAGGATACATACCCCGCCACAAAATAAATCATCAAAATGCATAATTCAAACAACTAAAATATAATAAAATATCTAATAAAAAAACGGGGTGTTACAGAAGGTGCATGATAAGATGGTCAAGCACCTCCTTCTAATGAATTAGGGTTTCAAACAAACACAAGTGAAAAGTCAATCCAACAAGGTACACTAGAACCAAGGCTTCCTAATATGAGGCTCCACTGACAAGTTCCCAATACATGGGCCCATGATTAGGGTTTAAATGGTTCAACCAATGCTCAGGAGCCAATCACAAGATCACATAGTAGCATTGCCAAGAATTAGGGTTTGATGCCTTGAGGAATGCCATGATGTCTCCTTGAATCCATATTTTAAAGATCAAGAAATTAGGGTTTCATTCCCATGATGAACATATGAAAAGCCATGTCATGTTTCTAGAGTTTTATCCACAGGCAAACACTGGCTTTGCAAGTCACTAGCTTTGAATCTCTGATGATCAATTAGCAAGTGTCAACATGAATTCATTATGCATATGGCAATGATCAAACTGTTGACACTTATAAAAAAACTCATTGTTGTTGTCAAACATCTTGCTTTCACCTCTAAAGTTTCCTTGACCACCATGTTTGTTGTAGCTACTCTCAACCCTTTGACAAGTCGAATTCTTTAAATTTTGGGACTCTCTTCCACCAAAATTCTGCAAAAATTCCCTTTGAACTTCATAAGCCATTTTCCTTTCGATCTCTTTTCCTTCCCATTGAAACGAGCTTGCGAAGCGATCTCTGCCTTTGCCTTGTCGTTATTCATCTCTTCCATCCTTTTTCTCATGAGCCTCAAGAGAACTTTACAACTCCTTTTTGCTAGTCGTCGCAAGATCCTTCGACTCATCAATTGCCACAACTATACTGTAAAATATTGGTGTTAAAGTATGCAATATTTTAGCGACAACATATTGCTCCGTAACAGTTTTTCCGCATGCCTTTACTTGATTCACAAACCGAGTGATTCTCGTTGCAAAATTGTTGATTGTCTCCTTTTCCTCCATTTGAATAAATTTGAGTTGACGTTTGTGAGTTTGTAACTGCGTCACCTTTCCATTGTCAGACCCTGCATAGTCCTTCTCTAAGATCTACCACGCTTGCTTTGACGATTCACAATCACCAACTTTCTCAAAGTTGTTGCCATCAACACATTGATGAATCAAGAGCAGCGCTTTGAAGTCTTTCTTCTTCTCTTCCTTATGTTGCTTGCTGCACTTCTATTGCATTATGAAGAAAAGGAGTAATGCCATTCTTGATCACTTTAAGAACATCTTGGTAGCCAAATAACACCTTCATTTTCCTGCACCATTTTTCGTAGTTCTTCGCATCAAGGATAGGTAGGTTTGCAAGGATTCTTTCATTTGAAACGGAATTCATGTTGCACACTTGGTGTTTGTGGATCTGAATCAGGCTCTTGATACCAAATATTGGAACAAGACACCACAAGATTGCTGAATAATGGTGGAGAAACTTTGGATGTGGAGAGAGAGTGAGAGAGAGAGAGAGAGAGAGAGAGAGAGAGAAAAAGAGGAGAGAGAGAGAGGAGAGAAGAGAGAGGAGGGAGAGATGATAGATATAGGAGAGGAGAGAGATAGAGAGAAGAGAGAAGAGAGAGAGAGAGATAGAGAGAGAAGAGAGAGAGGAGAGAGATAGAGAGAGAGAAGAGAAGAGGAGAGAGAGAGAGAGAGCGAGAAGAGAGAGAGAGAGAGAGAGAGTAGATGAGAGAGGATAGAGATAGAAGAGAGAGATAGCGAGAGAGACGAGGACGAGAGAGCGAGAAGAGAGAGAGAGGAGAGGATAGAGAGAGAAAGAGAGATGAAGAGAGGAAGAGCGAGAGAGAGAGAGAGAAGAGAGAGAGAGAGAGAGTAGAGAGAGAGAAGAGAGAGGAGAGAAGGAAGAGAAACTCGGAAGAGAAGAGGAAGAGAGAGAGAGAGAGAGAATTGAGGGTGAGGTATTGTTGTTGCATTAACCTGAATGAATGTGCATTCATAACCCTTATATATGAGATATAATACAACTGGGAACTAAAATGACCAAGTAAAATAAAATAAATTACTAAATATCGCACTTGTAACTGGTTAACCAAAGTGGTTAACCGGCTACACCTGAAACTAAATTAAATTGGAAATTAAATCATCTTTAGTGGAAACCGATTAACCAAAATTGTTAAGCAGTTACACCTGCAAAAACACAACATTTCTACGACTAGAATGATTCTCAGGCCTTGATGTAACCGGTTAACTACTCGTGCTAATCGGTTACATCACTTGCATTACTTGAAAAACATCAACACACCACCTTAATTCAAGTGTTTCAAGTCTACCATGCTCATGCTCATCTTCAACCTCTTGAACACATCATTTGTGACTCCCTTAGTCAACAAATCAACAACTTGGTCCTCACTCCTGCAATATCCTAATCGTAACCTTCCTTCATCAACAAGTTCCCTAAAATAGTGAAAACTCATCTCAATATGCTTGCTCCTCCCATGTGCAATTGAGTTATTAGCAATATTAATCGCATAAATGTTTCAACTAAGAGTGTGACAGTCTCACCCTTACTGTTGTCCATCTCCTTCAATAGATTCATAAGCCATGCAGCTTGGCACACATATAAAGAAGCGACAATGTACTCGACCTCATAAGATGAGAGTGTAACTATCGATTCCTTCTTCGAACACTATGAGATTGGTGTTTCATCGAACATAAAGATGTATCCTGGTGTAGAATTTCGATCATCTTTATCTTCCCACCAATTAGAATCGGTAAAATCGAGAAAATTGCATTTTCTGCCTGTATCTACCGCGGGAAAGAGAATTCTGCAGCCAACAGAACCTTTGATATAACGTAGGATCCTATTGATTATTGCCAAGTGACACACCTTCGGTCTCCCCATGAGTCTACTCACAATACCGACACTAAACTCCAAGTCTGGTCGCGTATTGCACAAGTAACACAAGGATCCTATCATCCTCCTATATTGAGTTGGATCAACATCTTGCGCACCCTCATTCTTGGACAATTGCAGCCTTGGGTTAATTGGAGAAATGGAAGCATTGCAATGCTTCATTTCAAACTTCTTCAATATCTCAAGAGCATACCTTATTTGGTGCATGAGTAGTCCTCTTTTGGACTTGTGGAACTCAATGCCAAGAAAGTATGTCATGAGGCCAAGGTCAGTCATCTCAAATTCTTCCATAAGTTCACTCTTGAACTTTGAAGTACACTTTATATTTCTTCATGTAATCAATAAGTCATCCACATATAGACAAAGGATAATCATTCAATCACTTGTATCTGTCTTCACATATACTCCATGCTCGGGTACACACTTCTTGAAGCCAACATCCTTTAGGAAAACATCAATTCTTTTATTCCAAGCTCTTGGAGCTTGCTTCAAACCATATAATGCTTTCTTCAACTTGTAAAATTTCAACTCTTGGTCTTCAACAAAACTAGGGGGATGTCCTACATATACCTCCTCTTCAAGTGGTCTGTTCAAAAACACGGATTTAATGTCCATTTGGTAGATATGATAATTGTGGTTATTAGCAGTACCAACAACAAGCCTAATATTTTGAGTCCTAGAAACCGGTACAAAAACCTCCACAAAGTCTATGCCTTCTCTTTTCAAAAATCCTTTAGCAATCAATCGAGCCTTATGCTTGATTATCTCACCTTTAGGATTTGCTTTCACTTTGAACACCCACTTCATACTAATTGGCTTCTTTCTTTTAGGTAGATCAACTAAATCCCAAGTATTGTTCTTCTGGATAGATTCCAGCTCCTCCTTCATAGCACAAATCCATTTTGGATCACTCAAGGCCTCTTCCGTATTAACGGGTTCAGATTCGGCCATAAATGAAAAATGGACGAAATCACCATCATCATTAACTTCGTTGTCTCGGAATAACTCGCAATCCTGGAGTGTCTGAGGCAAACCCTTTTTCCTTGTTTTGACCTTCTGAAATCTTCTTTATTTCAAGCTTCGACGACATGTTGTTCTAGTCTTCCATTTTCCTTAGAATTGGAAATTTTGAAGTTGTGACTGGTTACATCTTTCTGGCAACCGGTTACAGCTTTCTGGTAATCGGTTACATCCTGCATATAACTAGTTAACGCCTATTGGTAACCGGTTACACCCTGCTGCACTTACTTTAATTCATCGATTACGATGTCCCAACTAATCACAATCCTCTTGTTTACAATATCAAATAGTTGGTAACCCCAGGTAGAGTGATATCCAACAAGTATCATCACTTCTCCCTTGTCATCCAACTACTTTCTAAGTTGACCCGAAATATGTCGATATGCAACAGAACTAAAAGGTCTCAAATGGTTCTGATTCGGTTTTAATCTCGATCATGCTTCCTCCGGTGTTAAGTTTTCAAGCTTATTTGTAGGGCGACTATTCAATAAATAGGCAGTTGTGTATACCACGTCTCCCCATAACTCCTTCGGTAAGCTCCTCCCCTTCATAAACACTTTGAATACCTCATTCTTTCTCTTGATTAGGTATATCCATAGATTTCTAATATATTCATCGATAAATGTGACAAAATAACTATTTCCATCAATAGAATCTACTTGCATCGGTCCACACACATCCGAATACACCATCTCAAGGTGATTTTGGGTCCTTCAGTTTGCATCCTTGCTGAATTTTCCCTTATGTTACTTCGCTTCCAAGTCTTTGAGATCTCTAAAGTATATTGATAGATGATAGCCTCGTTACCATTCCATTCTTTTGCAAGTCTTTGAGATCTCTAAAATTGAGATGTCCAAGACGATAGTGCCACATCCACTCTTCTCTACTTACTGCAGTAGCAAGACATTTATGCTCCATAACCTTCAACTCAGCCTTGAAAGTTCTATTGGCAGCCATAAGCGTTTTAAGGACAAAAACTCCATTTGCATCCATAACGTGTAATCCCTTGTTTTCCATGTGAATCTTGTAACCCTTCTCAAGAAATTGGAAAATGCTTAGAAGGTTACATTTTATTCTCAGAATGTACCAGACATCTTTGATCAAGGAATATCCATCATCCCTTATCATGATCAAAACATCATCGATCTCATCGACCATTAGAATGGTGTCATCTGCGAACTTTACTTTGTTCTTCATGGCACGATTAATTTTGACAAACCAATCCTTTCTTCCCGTCATATGAGTTAAACAACCCGAGTCCAAATACCACTCCTCACTGCAGTGAACTCCTTTCAAACTCATCATGGCATCTTCCTTTTTATGCACCCGGTTAATAATATCATTCAACCGACCACAACTCAATTTTTTATCATTGTTTGAGTTGATGCAGTTGTTTGCTGCTACAATTCTCTCACATGACCATGACCAAGAGTGTATTATTTTCATCAAACTCTTGTCTTGCAACCTTGGTTTCATCCCCTTGAGATTTTTTCTTGTTTGTATTGCATTCTTTTGCAAAATGATTGAATCGTTGACACTTATAGCACTGATCCTTGCTCTTGTCAAACTTCTTCCTTCACCTATAAAGTTTCTTTGACCACCATGCTTGTTGTAGCTACTCTCACCCCATTGACAAGTCGAATTCTTTAAATTTTTGGACTCTCTTCCACCAAAATTCTGAAAATTCCCTTTGCTCTTCATCAGTCATTTTCCTTACGATCTCTTGTCATTCTCATTGAAACGAGCTTGCAAAGCGATCTCCATATTTTCCTTGTCATTATTCCTCTCTTCCATCCTTTGCTCATGAGCCTTAAGAGAACTTTGCAACTCCTGTTTGCTCATCGTTGCAAGATCCTTCAACTTATCCATCACCATAACTATATTGTCAAATCTTGGTGCTAAAGAACGCGAGATTTTAGCGACAACATATTGCTTCATAAAAATTTCTCTGCATTCCTTTACTCGTTGTAAAATCGTAGGTTGTCTCATTTTCCTCCATTTGAATCAATTTGAGCTGATATTTGTGAGTTGGTAACTTCATCACCTTTGCCTTGTCAGCCCCTGCGTAGGCCTTCTCTAAGATCTCTCACGCTTTCTTTAACGATTCGCAATCACCAACTTTCTCAAAATTGTTTCCATCAACACATTGATGAATTAAGAACAACACTTTGAAGTCTTTCTTCTTCTCTTTGTTATGCATTGTTTATTGGGATTATGTTGCATTTTAAATAAGAGGAGTAACCCCATTCTTGATCACTTCAAGAACATCTTGCTAGCAAAAAAAAACTTCATTTGCTAGCATCATTTATTGTAGTTCTGCGCATCAAGGATAGGTAGGTTTGTAGGGATTCTTTCAATTGAAATGGAATTCATGTTGCACACTTGGTGTTTGTGGATTTGAAACAGACTCTTGATGTCAAATGTTAAAACAAGACACCATAAGATTGGTGAACAATGAGGGAGAAACTTTGGATTTGGAGAGTGAAAGAGTAGAATTGAGAGAGAGAGAATGTGTCTGAGAATTGAGAGTGGAATATTGTTATTGCATTAACCTGGATGAGTATGCATCCATAACACTTATATATGAGATTCAATATAGTTGAGAGCTGAAATGACCAAGTAAAATAACAGAAATTACAAAATATCGCCCTTGTAACCGGCTAACCAAAGTGGTTAACTAATTACACCCGACACTGAATTAAATTAAAAATTAAATTAGCTTCAATGGTAACCGATTAACAAAAATTGTTAACCGATTACACCTACGAAAACACAATATTTCTGCTACTGAAATGAATCGCATGCCTTGTTGTAACTAGTTATACACTACGCCAAAAATGACTTTTAACAGCGCATCTTAGACAGCGCTTTTAAAACAAAGCGCTGTCTAAGGTTAAAATTAAAATAAAACACGGAAAATGTTCCAAAAAAATAATGAAAGCGCTGTCTAAGGGGGGGTCTTAGACAGCGCTTTCTAAAAGCGCTGTCTAAGACCCCCCCTTAGACAGCGCTTTTAGAAAGCGCTTTTAAATATAGACCTTAGTCAGCGCTTTTGATAAAGCGCTGTCTAAAGTCTTTAAATTAAAAAAAAAAATTAAAACCAAAAGCGCTGTCTAAGGGGGGGTTTAGAAAGCGCTTTTGGAAAGCGCTGTCTAAGGCATACCTTAGAAAGCGCTTTCCACAAAAGCGCTGTCTAAGGTCTAATTAAAATAAAATTTCAGACTCCATTTCAATTTTCGTTCTCTGTTCTTTTGTTTTCCCTCCTGCGAACGTTGAAACCCTATCAGCGAAAACCATAACAGCGAACACGAATACACTTCCATAAAAAGGATTTACGAGTTCTTTCTAGCACTTGCAACCTGTAACACTATTGTGCCTCTTGTTGTTGACACACCTGATCCTGATGTCAAGCTGTTAGATTATCAAGGCGAATCACCGGACGAACAAGCATTGGCGTACGCCGCGGCCGCCTATGGTTTTATGCTCATCGAACGAACCTCCGGCCACATCGTCATTGATATTCATGGAGAAAGACTAAAGTAAGTTGCTTATTACCAAACTTTACTTCAAATTTTGACGCAGACGTTTTTTCATTTAAACGGATAGTGTCCGTCTGCACGCTAGTTTTGATAACGATCGTTATGAATATTGCAGGTTCAATGTCTTGGGTTTACATGAATTTGACAGTGATAGAAAAAGAATGTCGGTTATATTAGGCTACCCTGACAATTCGGTTAAACTCTTCGTCAAAGGAGCCGACACGACCATGTTTAGTATAATCGACAAATCATACAACATGGACTTGATAAAATCGACAGAAACACATCTTCACTCGTATTCATCTCTCGGTTTAAGAACACTTGTGATTGGAATGAGAGAACTAAACACTTCCGAGTTTGAACAATGGCATACATCCTATGAAGCAGCGAGCACTGCAGTGTTTGGTAGGGCTGCAATGCTTAGAAAAATCTCAAACCATGTTGAAAACAATGTTTGCATATTAGGAGCTTCTGCTATCGAAGATAAACTTCAACATGGCGTACCAGAAGCAATCGAGTCTCTAAGGACAGCAGGGATTAAAGTTTGGGTGTTAACCGGTGACAAGCAAGAAACTGCTGTATCTATCGGATTCTCATCGAAACTCTTAACAAGAAGCATGACTCAAATTATTATTAGTAGTAATAATAAAGCTTCCTCTAGAAAAAGTCTCAAAGATGCTCTTGAAAGATCTAGAAAACTTGATGCAGTTTCAATGCAGATCGCTTTGATTATCGATGGTGGAAGCCTCGTTCATATTCTCGATACTGATCATGAAGAAGAGGTTAGTTTCATTCTAGAAAGCCTAATGTTTAAACTTTACAGTGAATTTCTTGATGATGCTTTATTTACTGATTTTGGCTACTTGTGTTGGTTCAGTTATTTCAACTTGCGAGTTTGTGTTCCGTTGTTCTTTGTTGTCGAGTTGCTCCTCTGCAAAAAGCCGGTATTGTTTCCCTTGTGAAGAAGAGAACATCTGACATGACACTAGCCATTGGAGACGGTATGAATTCTTCTCTCGATTTCGTTTTAGTCAGTAAATTTTTTGTTCATTTTGTCGCCATTATTTTGTTCTAGTTCCTGTAATATACTAGTCTGATTATGTATATGCATGTGTTTACAGGTGCTAATGATGTTTCAATGATTCAAATGGCTGATGTCGGAGTCGGCATCAGTGGACAAGAGGGCAGGCAAGCTGTAATGTCATCAGATTTCGCAATGGGACAGTTTAGGTTTTTAGTTCCTCTCTTGTTGGTTCATGGTCACTGGAATTACCAAAGGCTTGGTTACATGATTCTATACAATTTCTACAGAAATGCTGTCCTTGTTCTTGTCCTATTTTCTATAACTGTTCTGTACTTACGTGTACATCTCTATTTTTTTTCCATAATCATGAAAAAAAAGTGATTAATTTTGTTTTGTTGCTGGATATTTTAATATATGATTTCTTTTAGTGTATAATAATTTTTACCATGTGATGCTAGTAGCATAATAGTGACAAAAAAGCATATTCACCATGTATCTTATGTTTCATGTAAAGACAAAAATATTAGCCGTTGCAATTGAGAGAAAATTCCAATTATATTCACTCATCATGTGGATTAATAGTTGGCATAGTTTCTTATCTGTACAAATTTCAATGATTTATGAATTAATAATGTAACGGCTTTATTTAATTTTTATGTTTATGTATCTTGAGATAAGGTTTAACTGTTTGGTGTTTTTTTGTTTGTTTGCTTGCTCCACAAGCCAGTGTTTTTTTTTCTCTGTATTTGAATTCTAAATTAATATGGTTGATTTTACAGGCACATTAAGAACAGTACTGAAAGAAGAAACCTTGGATATTTCTCGTGCGGAACGGGTAACCCGATTGACGATTGCTGGCGTTGCGACCCCAATTGGCAACAGAATAGGAAGCGTCTGGCAGATTGTGGTATTGGTTTTGGAAGAAATGCTATCGGTGGTCGCGATGGAAAGTTCTATGTTGTCACTGACCCGAGAGACGACGACCCTGTTAACCCAAGGCCGGGAACTTTGCGTCACGCTGTTATCCAAGATAGGCCACTTTGGATTGTGTTCAAGAGGGACATGGTTATTCAGTTGAAACAAGAGCTGATTATGAACAGTTTCAAGACTATTAATGGAAGAGGAGCAAACGTACATATTGCAAATGGAGTGTGCATTACGATTCAGTATGTTACTAATGTTATCATTCATGGTCTTCATATTCACGACTGTGTTCCTACTGGTAATGCTATGGTGAGAAGCTCGGAAACACATTTTGGTTGGAGGACTATGGCGGATGGTGTCTGACACATACACATGTAGTTGAACTATTATGAGTACCAGGGTTGTGTCCGTGTCTGTATCAGGCTTCGCCGAGTCACATTGCACGACTCGTTATGCAATTTTTGATAGTCTACAGCGCACTACCAACTATCATTGTTGGAATTCTCGACAAAGATCTCGGTAGAAGCACACTCCTAAGGCATCCTCAGCTTTATAGTGCTGGCCAAAGAAACGAAGCTTACAACAAGAAATTGTTTATGTTAACAATGGCAGATACTTTGTGGCAAAGCATGGTTATATTTTGGCCTCCACTTTTTGCATATTGGAAAAGTACCATTGATGTAGCAAGTATAGGTGACCTTTGGACTTTGGCAGTGGTTATTTTGGTGAATTTGCACTTGGCTATGGATGTTGTTAGATGGTATTGGGTGACTCATGCTGTCATTTGGGGATCTATTGCTGCTACTTTCATTGTTGTCATGATCATTGATGCTATACCTAAACTTCCTGGTTTCTGGTATGTATTTATTCACTATCTTTTTCTCTTAGTTTGTTAGAATAGAAAAATCAGCGTCGTAACACATGTACCGACCGAAATCATGAAAGTCTTTACGCGACTGCAACACAACCTTAAAACCTTAAATGTGTCCGCCTTGCATGTCATCAAAAACAGCCGTGATACTCAACTTAATTTCTAAAACCTTAGCAATCATACATTGCCTTTTTATATAGAAACTAATATCTGCATCTTCACATCTTTGACATTGCAGGGCCTTCTTTCATGTTGCCAACACTGGTTTATTCTGGGCATTATTGCTAGGAATTATTGTAGCGGCATTGCTTCCACGTTTGGTTGTAAAGTTTATCTATCAATATTACTTTCCTAGTGATATTCAGATTTCTAAGGGCCTTCCTATCAATATTACTTTCCTATCAATATTACTTTCCTAGGATTAGAAAGCGCTTTAGGCAAAAGCGCTGTCTAAGGGGGGGGCTTAGACAGCGCTTTTTGAAAAGCGCTGTCTAAGGTATACCTAAAAAAATTAAAATAGGAGGGTCTTAGAAAGCGTTGTCTAAGGGGGTGGGGCTTAGACAGCGCTTTTCAAAAGCGCTGTCTAAGGTATACCTAAAAAATTTAAAATAAGAGGGTCTTATAAAGCGCTTTTGGCCAAAGCGCTGTCTAAGGGGGGGGGGGGCTTAGACAGCGCTTTTAAGATTTAAAAAAGCGTTGTCTAAACCTTTAGCAGCGGAGGTTTAGACAGCGCTTTAAAGCGCTGTCTAAGGCTAAAAAAAACGCTGTCTAAGGTCTTGTTTACAACACTTGAAATACTTTAAAAACATCAACAATTTTGTGTAAATGAGTTTTGAAGTTTAAACCTCATACATACTACTCAAATTTCTCATCACTCGGCCAATTCTAATATAATGGCCTTGGATAGATAGAATTAACTAGCATATGTGGAACACTTTAGACACGGTAATAGGAGTTTTGATGAGTTAGAGGCCAATGGCGATTGCTTAAATGCATCCCAGCTATCAAAGATATTGGCATATTATGGGATTTGATGTCAATAATATAGCTTTGTATAACCTTAATAATGGCATGAGCACAAAAAGATATAAACAAGATATTCATATGCTTTATTCCTAAATGTAAAAACATTAAAACTTAAAGGACTAACGACATATCGGTCTTTGGAATTACGGCACATATTATAGCCAATAGATTGAAGCCTATCTTTCTTGACATTATGGATGAGGAACAAAGTTCTTTCTTTAAAAGGAAAGTTGATCACAGACACTGCTGTTGGGGGAGATTTTTACTATGGAGCATTGGGGGAGTTTTTCACTATGGAGCATTGAACATTATGGGACTTCTTTTCTAGAGTAACCTCTTTGTGAGAGATACACCACATATTCACTCAAAACCTTAAGGTGATAGGTGGACGGGCTCTCTCACTTATAAATGTTCAAGTCTTCATATTTTCAACCAATGTGAAACTATTATCCACACTACTCACATTTGATATATTCTCAACATCTGCCTTCTTTGCAAAACTATATGTTATGTTAATTTCTATCTATGAATTTTTCTATTCCCCTTGATTTTTCTCTGGACTCAATTTGTAATCCTTCTTATTTATTTTATTAAAGTCTTGATGTTATTCAAAATAATAATAAAAAATTAATATTATTTTGAAATTTTGAAATAACTTAAAACTTTTTTTAAAAGCACTCATATTCATCCATTCACAACAATTTAAGAATTAAATTGACTAATAATGTAATCTTACAATTTTTAAAATTATTTTAAAATTTGTATTAGAAAATAGTTGTTGAACACCTACAATATATCTTTTTTTGGTACAATATATATATATATATATATATATATATATATATATATATATATATATATATATATATATATATATATATTATATATATATTGGTGATTTTTTCAAAAGAATCTCAATTTGAAAACTTAACCATAGCTTTTTTTTTTCCTTTTTAAGTTTAAAATATCCATGCAGAGAGAAATGAAAGGAGTCTGGAACTTTACAAGTTAAAATCATTTTCCTAATCTTCGTTCAATTGATTAAACAAAATTTTCTTTAATACTCAATCTTGTAATATGGATGATTCATTCCAATTTGATCCTTGTTATTTGACTTATAAAAGTGAGAGATGCTTCATTTTTATTTTTATTTTGCTTTCAGCAGCAAATTCAAGATATCTTGATATATATATATATATATATATATATATATATATATATATATATATATATATATATATATATATATATATATATATATATATATATATATATATATATATATATATATATATATATATATATATATATTAAAGATTGTAACTAATTGTCTACCTATGATGGCCTATAGTCATCTAGGCATGAACAAGTTTGTATTCAAATAAGTAAATCATCCAACCTGTAAACCAAATTAATTAATCTCAATGTCATATCTTTCATCATATGATTCAGGACCACTAAACAAAAACATATAAAACTTTGTTTACAAGTGTTAAATGGTAACAAAAAAATAGAGATATAAGAAAAGTCAAAGAGCAAAAAATAGAGAGAAAATTGGACTATAAGTAAAGGTTAACATCTCCATTTCAATCCCAAGAACCACCATACTTTGTTATTGAGATCTCATGTGCTTTTTGTAACCCCTCCATATGCTTGCACACTCTCATGCATACATAAATATAGGTATAAAGAAAAAGAGAATGAGATTCCATACAGATAATAAAGTGAATGGACCCAATGATTGATCTTTTTCCTTACATTTTTACCTTTCTTATCCATCACTCCAACACTAACCTTCAGAAGCCACATATCAACCTTCATACTTCAAATATATAAAAGTTACTTACAAGAAAAACATGATTTATGGTATAATATCTCACCCAACGAATCATCCTTCAAGCTTCCTTGATTCTTCCTCCATGATTAAACATTTTTAATGAATATACACTTTTGGTCTAAAATAATTTTATATCTACCTTCAAGAACACGGATTGCAATTTGCTGCAGTCACACAGTCTCGGCAATCATGCAGTCAAGTTTGTTTGACCATCCGATCAAAATCAGACAATTTTTATTTTAAATTAGCATTTTTTAATTATAATATAAAAAACAATTTTATTTTTTAGAATCGTGTCATTAAGATCAAACGATTTATAATACAATGATTGGTTGAATCCATCGAAAATTGACCGCAAAAAATCTATTTTCTAAGAACATATTATCATATATTGTCGTGTCAATCTATTTTATGGTTGAAAAAGTTATTTCAAAAATACTAAATTTTCAATAGACATCAACATAAACCTAATTTACATTGACGATGCATATCAACTCATATTCTCATATACTTTAATATGAATCATATATCTATTACACATAATTAAAAAGACTAATCATTCAAATAAATAAAAAAACACAACAGACAACAAAATTGTTTTTCAAAATATACAATAGAATTTGAATCTAAAACCTTTAATTTAACTCGAAAATAAAATTGTCATCTCATTCATAATTCAAACATGATTATAACTTTATTATGAATAATTCATTAATTAATATTTAATGACATTCATCACCTTTTGACACACTGCCAAAGTGTCGAAAAAATGATGGAATCATCCCTCGTGGTTTAGTTTCCAAAAAGCAATGCCCTTCACAAGAGGTTGTATGGCAGATCCCCACCTTCCCATGTTACAACTTCCCCTCTTACCTGTCCCTACGTTCCCTACATTTTATAAAACCTCTCACCTCCCTCTCTTCCCTCTCCCTCCAATCTCTCTCTCTCTCTCTCTTCACATTACTCACACACTTTTCATAATGTGTAGCTCTAAGGCTAAAGAAACTATAGTCCTAGAATCTTCCACAACACCTCCTCATGTTTCTAGAATCAATGGAAGACAAGTACTTCAACCTACATGCAACCATGTTCTTGTTCCAAATCTTGAAAGAAGAAACTCAATGAAAAAACTTACATCAAAATCACTTTTTTCACCACCACTTCCAAACAAGACTTCTACTACTACTACTACTACTTCATTGTCACCACCAATTTCTCCAAAGCCAAAATCTCCTACTAGACCATTCTTAGCTATAAAGAGAGGAAATGACAACAATGGAATGAACTCAAGTTGTGAAAAGATTGTTATACCAAAAAACACAATGAAAACTCCATGTTTAGAGAGAAAGAAATCAAAGAGTTTCAAAGAAGGGTCTTATGGTGTTGAAGCTTCTTTGAGTTATTCTTCTTCTTCGATCACTGATTCTCCAGGAAGTATAGCGGCAGGGAGAAGGGAACAGATGGCACTTCAACAGGCACAAAGGAAAATGAAGATTGCTCATTATGGAAGATCGAAGTCTGCGAAATTTGAAAGAGTTTTTCCTATTGATCCTTCAAGTGCTCTTGATTTAAAGACTAGTAATGAAGAGGAGAAGAGGTGCAGCTTTATCACAGCCAATTCAGGTAATTTCGTAGTAAATAATTTGATACAAGTTCTTATATACCCTTTTTGCTTTATCTTAATGTTAATCTATATGTCTCTTTTGATGAATAGATCCTATCTATATTGCTTATCATGATGAAGAATGGGGAGTTCCTGTTCATGATGACAAGTAAGCTCCTATTTTTCTATCTCTCTCACAGATACGGACATCTGACACACACCAACACGTCAACAACAATTGTTTGAGAAAACGAATATTTAAATGTAATTACATGTATGTGTTTCATGTCAATATTGAATACTAACACATGTTAGATATCAGACACATCTTTAATATAATTACATGAACTGACACATGTCAGTCATGGACATCTGACACACAGTAACACGTTGATTCTGATAGTTTGACAAAAAGACTATTTTAATGTAATTACATGTGTATGTGTTTTGTTCGTGTCAGATACAAATACGTGTTAGATATGAGATATCGAACACGTATTCAATCTGAAATATCGTGTCAGATAATAATACATGTCAGATATCAAACATGCTTACAATATGAATACGAAGGATCAGTTATCTACAAACACACATAAACTAATTGCAACAAAAATGAATTTGCTGAGACAAATGATGAAGACTAACAAAAACCATATGTTATTGTCCATAATTCAGGATGTTGTTTGAACTTCTAATTCTAAGTGGTGCTCAAGTTGGATCTGATTGGACCTCAACCTTAAAAAAACGCCTAGATTTCAGGTTTGATTCTGCTAAAAGCCATTCATATGAATAAACATAAACATTTTTTTATTTTATTTCTTGTTTTTGATGGAACTAATAATAATTTTTAAATTTATGTACAGGGTTGCATTTTCAGAATTTGATGCAGAAATTGTGGCCAACTTCACTGATAAACAAATGATATCTATTAGTTCAGAATATGGCATTGATATAAGCAAAGTTAGAGGAGTTGTTGACAATGCTAACCAAATTTTACAAGTTAAAAAAGTGTTTGGTTCATTTGACAAATACATATGGGGATTTGTGAACCAAAAACCAATCTCAACTCAATACAAATTTGGCCACAAGATTCCAGTGAAGACATCAAAATCAGAAAGCATAAGCAAAGACATGATTAGGAGAGGTTTTAGGTTTGTTGGTCCAACAGTGGTTCATTCATTTATGCAGGCAGCTGGCCTAACAAATGATCACTTAATCACTTGCCATAGGCACTTGCAATGCACTTTCTTGGAAGCTATGTAAGAGATTGTTAATTGACCCTACAAGAGCTCAAGAGATGGATTGAAAGTAATGTAATTCAATGTGCTAACTATAGTTTACTTCATGTTAATTGTTGTGTATAGTATTAGAGATAGGTTTAAAAGTTTTTCTTTTTCTTTCTGATTTGTGAGTTGTTGTGAGAATTTTAATGATAAGTTTGAGTGTGCTAAAGCTTTTTCATTTGCATAATTCAAGAAGAAAAAGGTTTTGGATGGTCATTTTGCGCGTTAACTCTCTCACGCATAATCGTTTTAAGTTTTTTAAGATTCAGTGTTAGTTAGTTACGATTCAACAGTTGAAAAATGAATAGGATCCTATTTAGACAGGTTTAACAATGACAAATATTTTTTGAAAGTCATGTGCGGTAGTCCACCTTACACATCCTCAAGACGACTTTAGTGTCACGCATTTTTTAATCTCAAATGCTTGAAGATTGTATAAAGTTGATTTTTATTGTGTGTAATCTGAATCGGCTAATCTCAAACTTAAGCCCAATGCAATAATTGTGTCGCACATTTTTCAATCATCTGATCTCAAATTAACAACTAAAATCATTTAAAGTGAATATAAACCCTTAGATATCAGATTAGTGATCACAACGAGATAATTTACTGCGTGTAAAAATGAATGCATGAGAGAATCCAAATCCATCTGATCTCAAATTAACGATCAAAATTATTTAAAGTGAACGTGAACCATCTGATCTCAGATTAACGATCAAGACGAGACCGTTATAAGTCCGAACACGAGAGAATCGAGATCCTATAATAAGTGGTGGGAGTGTTAGGGAACAGTCAGCAAGTGCATGTGCAAATGGGAGACAATGGCATGTGTGGTGTCAGTTTGCTTTGCAAAAGACCATGTGACCCATCAAAACTTTGCATTATTTGGTTTCCTTTAACAGGCTGTGTGGGATACTAGTTGAAGGGTATGTAGGGACCAATGTAACATTTCTCTTTGCTTTGTTTATCAAGTTTTGTTATTTTATCTTTATTGTATTCTTCTAACTTTTTGGCTTCAGTGAATATGATATTAATATATTATACACTTTTCCAATATATTTTGGACTTGGTGTGGATCTTTTGAGTGGCCTTCAATTCATTTCTCATGTGCTTATGTACTATTTCATTGTTACTACTAACTTTATATATTACTTTTTCTATTTTTTTTATAACTTGTTAAGATAAGTATATCATATCTTCTCCCATGTGGCCATTTCACTTTCTTTCTTGTAATTGGTTACAACAACATTGAATATGCTTTAAACTAATTAATGATTGTAGCTATTGTTGGGGGTAGTATTTATCATCGTTACATTGCACATGCATAGAAGAAACTACTTGCAAATGTATAAGAATCACTAACATTAATTTTCTCAACTGAACAAAAGTGTAACAGAATAGATAGCTAGTATGTTATAGATGAAGTAAGAAAAGTGTAGGTGTGTTGCGGTCACTTATATAACACTCGTACAACATGTATAAAAAATAAATACATATCGAAAAAGTTATATCAGTGTTCTCAAAAATATGATTTTTTCTGTTTCAATATTTTATATAATTACATTCAATTTTTTTATTTTTTAGAATTATTTAAATGTCAACGTGTCAATCTTAACGTCTAGTTCCGTGTCAGAAAACAATATTATAACTCTTACTATTAATGGAGTTAGTTACATGAATATAAAACAAAGTGTGTTATTGAGAATTAGATTAGTATCTTATAACAGACTATTTTTATACAAGTCTTTCTAAACGATTCTCTAGCAAACACCAAAAAGAAAAGAAAAATATTTCATGTTAGTTGTCAATCCATGTGCCTCTCACATTCTCTGTGCTTCTAATAAGCACCATTGGTCATTTCTTGGCTCAATTTGATTGTTTTTCTGACATTTTCTAACTTTCAGGTTAAGCAAGTATAAAAAACTACAAATAAAGAACTTTCATCATACTAGAAGAGAAAAATAAGGAATATTCTTTTGTTTCTGAAGGAGACATGGATGCAAAATTTTCGCAAGTTTTTCATATTAATATATAAAGTTCCCACCTTTCATGAATTCCCCATCTTCATGCTGAAGCACTTGCCAATTTGTTAGGGATGAATATGTATAACACAAAGTTTGTATACTCCATTCATTCAACCTCGAAAGTGTAATTGACTTGTTATTGATAAGCCAAACATGTTTTTAATTTATTTTATTGAATAGTTAACTTCGAATTTTTTTTAAATAAAAAACATTTTCAAATTATATTTTAAAATAATCAATATTACAAATAATTTATCAAATTAGTCATATTTCAAACAAACAAAAAATTGTTGACAAGAAGAGTAACCACTATGAGTAGCGCGTGCATATAAAATTTGAAAGAAAACGTCATACCCTATGGCGACTGCAAGTGGCGCTGCATGCATCTTCTAGAAGGATGCGCCACAGGCAGTGGCTACTGCTTTATTTAGGATTTCTATAAATATTGCATCCTCTCTCCATCATTTTTCACACATCTTCTAAATCTCATCAATATTTCTTTAAAATGTCTTCATATATGTGTTCTTATATTCACAAGAGAAATAACAATTTATTTGTTCGGCAGTAAAACTCCGATGAAGATTCGACTCTGGAACACAGAGACGTCTGAGCATCTAAATAGGAGTTTGATATGTTGGTTAGATTAATACATTGTAAAGGGTGAAAAAAGCAGAAGAATTTAAAGGCTAGTTACAATGTATAACAACAATGGAGAAAGTCGTTTATGGGACTCAATTAAAACTGACAGAGATGTTCGCATTATGATGCACATTTCTGAGAAAATTGTCCGGATGGTTGTAACCTTAATCATCTTCATATCCGCATGGTCCCTCATTTCATTGGCATGGGTATGGTTCAATACAAGAGAACGGGTATCTTGGATTCAAATCTTTGTGCTTATTGTTAATTCCTTAGGATTGGCATTAATTTTGTAAAACAAATAATGTAATCATCTCTGTTGTTTTAATATGTTGGGTTGAAGAAGTTCAACATCTGGACCAACATGTCATGTACGATGTCACGACATCATGCCTGTGACATCGTACATGTGTAGAAAACTGAATTAATTAATTCAGTATTTATTCTGGGATTAGTAAGGATATTTGGTGAATATCCTAACTCCCATGTGGAGGTCTTGAAGACTCAATCAGAAGATATATAGGCTCAAAGTAAGGAGATATATATGGAGAGATTTTAGGATTGAAGACCTTGTTTGTAGCAGAATTTTTCTGCTGAAGTTGTAACAGCAAAGAACAAGTCTGCTGCGATTTCTGAAGGCCCAAATCCAGTTGGGTGATTAGGTTATAAATAGCTAATTGTAACCTAGTTTTTGTAAGCCTCTTAGAATGAAAATTTAGGGGTGTGTGTGAGGTAAACCTCCCAATCTGTGGGAAGGTTACCATGTGTTTCTCAGTGGTAAAAGCTGAGAGTTTTGTAACTCAAAGCCTGTAGGCAAGAGTGATTTTGTTCTTGAATGAAGCTGTGAAGCAAGTTCAAGGTGTGTTAACATTACATTGTATTTGTAGTGATAGGAATGGAAACTGGAGGTTTCTATCTAGGAGTTCCTAGGTATAGATTGCATTGGGTAGGGATTAAGTGAAGAGTTGTAAACGGGTGAGTTTAACTCTGAATTAATACTGCTAATAGTGGATCTTCTTCCTGGCTTGGTAGCCCCCAGATGTAGGTCATGTTGGACTGAACTGGGTTAACAATTTCCTGTGTTTGTTATCCTTCTGCATGTGTTTATTACTGTCATAACTCAGCAGGTATTCCAGTCAGCTTATCAAGCTGATAACAGACCTGGTATATAGCCTTCTGTTTGAATGTCAATCAGAATGTTGTAACATTCATCAGTGACAGCGTATACTGAATAACAAGCAGGTTTATTTTAGTTCAGTATTTATTTAAGTCTGTTCTATTCAAGGATAACAGACATGGCTGAAGGATCAGTGTGAAACTGTCAAACTGGATGTTTTGACAGTTGATACTGAAGGCTGATACTGAAGTAGAGACTAGTTGGTCTTTTACAGTACTGCTAACTTAGCACAGTACGTTTCCAGGAACATAACAGAATCAACATATGTTCTGGATGTCGAACAGAAGGTCATGACATTCATTCCCAATAGCAGGTGCTAAAGTGTAGGAAGATTGGTTTTCAGGTTCAGTATTTTTCTCAGGCTATTCTTCAGGGATTCAATAGCTGAGCTAAAATCCAGGAAACCAACTACTCACCTACAATTAATGAACCTAACAACTAGCCTAGTTGTTAGCAATCTAATAAGTGGAAATTAGATTAACATGTTCAACCTTTAATTCAGGAAATACAAGTAAAAGACAAACACACAGGAACAATGTGACAGATGATAACTGTGTTAGAAAACAACAGAAGTGAGTGCTAGGATTGATCTCTGTTGAGTCTTTCTTCCTGATGCACAGAACCAGGTGTTCATCCATTCTAGGGTGACATAGAATGAGATGTCGTGACATCTGTGAACGTGTGCATATTAGTGGTTAATAACTATCTTGCTGTATTAGTTACAATGTTAGATCAAATGTCATGACTTGGAGTAGAACATCTGAATTCTGACTAAGCCAGAATTTCAATTGGTATCAGAGCAGGCATCCTGTTCTGCTTCTGGATGAAATCCATGGGTGATACTTTCTGGTATATTGCAAGAAGTTATGTTGGAACCAGTGGAAGGTTCTGTAATTTCCATGAATGGTCCCTTGAAGTAGGTGGATGGACTGTTCATGAGAGAACTGATGTGTACCTGTATCTGGAGGTTGGCAATTGGCCTGTGGATGGGACATTTGTGTCAGTATTGAATCACATTCAAACTTGGTATGGACTTGGAGGGTGATCTGGTGAAAAGGGTGTTCTTAGGTTGAGTTGTATTATGATTTCCGCTGCATAATACCTGGCAAAACTCAACCTCTGATGTAGTTTTCCCTCAAGTGGATGAAAGAATGCTGAATTCAAGATTCCATCATACTCGAGTGAAGATGTCAAAGATACTTGAGTCCCATAAAGTCCACTCTTCTTGGTAAGAATCACCTGATCACTGATTCTTGTACTCTCCTGGTCAGTGGATATGAAAACCTTGAAGGCTTTCAAGGAGGGCCTGCTTCAGGGAGGTTAAACTGATGTTATATGTGATGTTAGAACATGTTGTTCAACAAGTATGCAGCTACTGGTTGAAGAGCAGATGGTTTTAGGAGTCAAACAAAGGAATACCTTGGTTTGAAACCTACTCATGACCTGGAAGAGGAGACATCTGTGTGAGCTAAGTTGACTAGGATAGGGTCAACTGTGTGTATGCTCAAGAAGGTCACTTTTAGAAGTTGGATCTCTAGAAGTGGAGCTGGTTGAAAAGTGACACGGTGCAATCCCCGCTGTGTGCCTTATCCCTGTAGATTGATCAGGGTTGGGCAGTTGGTTTCTGAAGTACTATAGTGTACCAGAAGACATGTCCCCTGGATGATAGAAGTCAATAATAGGGCAACCTGACTGCTATTCCATTCAAGAGGATTGGGACCATGAATCTTGTTATTCAAACACCACGATCAGAAGTGACAGTTCTTTCAAGGGGTGAGAATATGAAGATTTAGAGGTTGGTTGAGGTAGTATGCTCTGGCAATGCATATCTACTATGAACTAGTGTTGTTGTCTTTCACTAGTACTCATGGTCAGCTGAAGTCTGATTGGCGTGATTGGAGTAAGTCTAGGTACAACTCATAGAGTTAGGTGCCACTGGTAGGAATGGTGTATGTCATGTTGAGACATATCTGTACAATGCATGGAGATTGGTGTGAAGTTTCCATGATTGTTAATTTGAGGGGGAGTTTTGGGTTAACCTCCTCACATTTGGTCAGCCTAAAGTCTGGTTGGCTGTTGACCTGTGTCACATGGGTTCTGGTGGTTGTGTGACACACTTGCAAGGAAGAATTCATCTCTCTCATTCCTAAGGGTGAACTTAATATGAGAAGGTTTTCAAAACCGTTGAAGTGCTTGCAATCAGAAGATGTTGACACTAGAAGAGTATGTTCAAAGTAGTCTTATGGTGGAAGTATCTGAAAGGAATATTGGGAAAGGATTTAAAATCAATGCCAGCTTGTGCCAAGTACAAGTATGTAATTGATTATCCTTGGAGCTCAAGATATCTGATGTTCTTAAAGATGTTGGAACATCTCTTCTTCAAGAACCTGTGCAGAATCACAGGAAGGATAGTACATTGGCTTATGGTCTATCTCTTTGGTGGCAGCAAAAGCATATGATTTCTGAAAAGATTTCCTGACAAGAAACATGTTCAGCCTTGGTATGTACAAGAAGAAGAATACATCATAGTCTTGATGGTGGTTACTTGGATCAGCTTATTCCTGATCTAGGTAAGGAAGTGCATTGGCTAATGCACACTATGAAGTTAAGAACAAGGGGCAGCTTTCTTAACATCATGGAAACAGCCTTGCTTTAGGAAGTGGAATCCTTGGTATAGCTGAAGGGTTAGTTTCTAACTGGTCCTTCTGAAGACTCATGCATCAGAGTGTCTGATGTCTTTGGAGAAGAAGCAGTAATTCATCAAGGTGTGAGCTTGGATGACTTAACTGCAAACCTGCAGGATGGAGGTTGTTTACTCAAACTTGGTTCCTCAATCAAGTCTATGAGAACATTGAACTCTTGTTCTGTGAAGGGAGGAAGTTCTTTCAAGTGGCAGAAGAAGGAGCTGAATTCAACAGCTAGATGTCTAAACACAATGTTGTGACATTTGGTTTAACATCAGATTCTTAGTTGGTGAAGTGGCACATCAACTTAAGATAGAAGGGTCTACAGAGTTGTAGATTGGGTACTTCAAAAGGATCGTTCTCATTGCAGTTCTTAGGAGTTGCTGGTTGGAGAAGATGTTACATGTTCAGGACTTAGAGACCCTAAGCTTTGTTTAACATGTAACTTGAAGTTCAAATCTCACTTGGAAGATCAGAATATCTTTGGGAGAAGTCTGATAAACTTGGGGAGGTCAAAAAGCAGCATTTGATTTTTCCAAATGAGGACTCATGAAGAAGGTAATCAACCAGTGGCATTTGGTCTATCTCAGAAGTGAGTTCGAAGAATCAAGATAATCCACATATGGCAGCTGATTATTCTTGAGGAAAGTCTGGGACAAAGTACTTTTGAGCAGAAAAGTAGTAAGTTGAAGACTAAAGGAGGTGTTTTCTATTCATCTCTTGGAGCTTGTGGTAGGAGTTATGAGCTATCTATGGAAGAGTATCTCTTGTAATGGGATGAAAATGTATATGTCCCAATTTTTGTCTGGGTTCTTCTTGATCAAGCTGGTGACTCAGTGATATCTGAAGACTATCAGATGGTGTGCCTTGTCTTGTTATGAAGGATGTCCCAGCCGATGTTAGAACATCTTGTGAAGTGGTCTTCTGTTCTGGTTAGAAGAGAGATTGACACAGAGTGTGAATGTGTTCAGCTAAGAGGGTTGAACAGAGGGTGTGCTCTTGAAGACATGAAGATGCGTCTTATGTTTTCCATTCATCAAGTGGTCTGGATTCTCTTTGAATCGGGAAGTATGTGTAGGTCCAACTTTGGGGTGTTGGATATGCTCATGTGTGACCTCCAAGTGACAAGAGGAGAGTAGGGTGTCCATGACAGGGGGAGTTCTGTCTGTGAAGCTGCAAGTAATTATCAAGCTTGTGGTCCTTGTGTACTCAGATAACTAGGTATGGCACCTTGTCAGTTATCAGGATGCTGTGATGTATGTCAAGGCTGAGTGAGCAGAAGAATGTCTGACCGGATGTCATGACATTGCCCTGGACAATGCTGCTAATTCCTTCTGAATCTTAAAATCAGTAGGAGTTATGAAAGTGATGTGTCAAATTCTGATAAATCAGAATAAGCCTGATGGCTACAGCTGTGTGGTACAAGGGGAGTAACCATCTGCTGAAGTGTGGGAATTTGACTGTAGCAGTGCCAGATGTCAAGTCTCTACTGGAGGTATGACAGGAACCTTGGGAAATGTTGAATACTGGCAGAATGCAGGAAAAAGCCGTGTGTAATGTTAAGACATCGCGTGCAACGTGTCTGACTGCATATATGGAATAGTCTCCATGCACTGGAACTGCTGTTTTGAAAAAGAAACAGTCAAGAGCTATAAAAGGTATTCAAAGATAGTCTGAGATTTTGTTGGTGATTCCCTGACTGTTTCTCAGCAAACATTAATGAATCTTGACCAAGCATTAATTCCGACCGTTAATTCCTAAGCACGAGCTGGACTATTTAAAGGATGTATTAGCCCTCTTCTTCTCACAAGAGAAACACTCCATTCCTTCAGAATCAAGGGGTATGTTAAGGTCTGGGCAAGCTGCGCCTGGATCTGGTTTTGTGAGGGGTGCCTTTACAAATGTTTAGCTAAAAAGGGGGAGAGAAATACAGTCCTGGGTAGTAAACAGAAGCAAGCTAACTGTGGTAGTAAACAGAAGTTGGAGTTGGTGTCAAGCACAAAAGTTGGTGTCAAGCACAAAATCCACCAACTGGGTGTATCACTTGTGTCTTGTGATCTGAGTTAATAGGACAGTTGTGTCTTGTGATCTAAGTTACATTATCTATGTACTCAGTATTACATATTCTTCCGGAAGCTCTCCGGTTGAGGGGAAAGGTTCTGGTACAACTGATCCGTGCACCTCTTCTTCCCCATGTACACCATCTTTGGTGCTTGTGGTGGTGGAGCCAATGACAGAGATGAAGAGCATTCCCAAATTGGGATGTTTTGTCCAGTGTATTGTTTATTTGTTTTAACTAAAATTTGCCAAAGGGGGAGATTGTTAATTCCTTAGGATTGACATTAATTTTGTAAAACAAATAATGTAATCATCTCTGTTGTCTTAATATGTTGGGTTGAAGAAGTTCAACATCTGGACCAACATGTCATGTACGATGTCACGACATCATGCCTGTGACATCGTACATGTGTAGAAAACTGAATTAATTAATTCAGTATTTATTCTAGGATTAGTAAGGATATTTGGTGAATATCCTAACTCCCATGTGGAGGTCTTGAAGACTCAATCAGAAGATATATAGGCTCAAAGTAAGGAGATATATATGGAGAGATTTTAGGATTGAAGACCTTGTTTGTAGCAGAATTTTTCTGCTGAAGTTGTAACAGCAAAGAACAAGTCTGCTGCGATTTCTGAAGGCCCAAATCCAGTTGGGTGATTAGGTTATAAATAGCTAATTGTAACCTAGTTTTTGTAAGCCTCTTAGAATGAAAATTTAGGGGTGTGTGTGAGGTAAACCTCCCAATCTGTGGGAAGGTTACCATGTGTTTCTCAGTGGTAAAAGCTGAGAGTTTTGTAACTCAAAGCCTGTAGGCAAGAGTGATTTTGTTCTTGAATGAAGCTGTGAAGCAAGTTCAAGGTGTGTTAACATTACATTGTATTTGTAGTGATAGGAATGGAAACTGGAGGTTTCTATCTAGGAGTTCCTAGGTATAGATTGCATTGGGTAGGGATTAAGTGAAGAGTTGTAAACGGGTGAGTTTAACTCTGAATTAATACTGCTAATAGTGGATCTTCTTCCTGGCTTGGTAGCCCCCAGATGTAGGTCATGTTGGACTGAACTGGGTTAACAATTTCCTGTGTTTGTTATCCTTCTGCATGTGTTTATTATTGTCATAACTCAGCAGGTATTCCAGTCAGCTTATCAAGCTGATAACAGACCTGGTATATAGCCTTCTGTTTGAATGTCAATCAGAATGTTGTAACATTCATCAGTGACAGCGTATACTGAATAACAAGCAGGTTTATTTTAGTTCAGTATTTATTTAAGTCTGTTTTATTCAAGGATAACAGACCTGGCTGAAGGATCAGTGTGAAACTGTCAAACTGGATGTTTTGACAGTTGATACTGAAGGCTGATACTGAAGTAGAGACTAGTTGGTCTTTTACAGTACTGTTAACTTAGCACAGTATGTTTCCAGGAACATAACAGAATCAGCATATGTTCTGGATGTCGAACAGAAGGTCATGACATTCATTCCCAATAGCAGGTGCTAAAGTGTAGGAAGATTGGTTTTCAGGTTCAGTATTTTTCTCAGGCTATTCTTCAGGGATTCAATAGTTGAGCTAAAATCCAGGAAACCAACTACTAACCTACAATTAATGAACCTAACAACTAGCGTAGTTGTTAGCAATCTAATAAGTGGAAATTAGATTAACATGTTCAACCTTTAATTCAGGAAATACAAGTAAAAGACAAACACACAGGAACAATGTGACAGATGATAACTGTGTTAGAAAACAACAGAAGTGAGTGCTAGGATTGATCTCTGTTGAGTCTTTCTTCCTGATGCACAGAACCAGGTGTTCATCCATTCTAGGGTGACATAGAATGAGATGTCGTGACATCTGCGAACGTGTGCATATTAGTGGTTAATAACTATCTTGCTGTATTAGTTACAATGTTAGATCAGATGTCATGACTTGGAGTAGAACATCTGAATTCTGACTAAGCCAGAATTTCACTTATACCTAGTGGAAACTAGGGTTTCCTAGCAGCTTGAGGTTGCTCAGTAAACCAAACCCTAATTGGAGGTATCTCTTGATGCATGTGTATGTGCTAGACATTGAAGATTCAATTATGGCTTCTTGATGAAGAAAAACTCTAGTTTGGGATTTCCACTTGATCATGGTCTCATAAACCCTAATTATGGCTATCACTCATTGTGTGTGCACCTAACCCTAATTTCATCTGATTATTCATCATCCATTGTGT
>NC_066579.1:23459000-23464000 GCF_024323335.1 Lathyrus oleraceus
TAAGATAGAATTTCAGATAAAGATTATTCTTTTCCATCTGCATTTCTCATATTAATCTTTCATTTTTACTGAAAATATTGTGGGGGACGATAATTGCGGTTACCGAGCCGTTTCGGCTTTACTCAATAAACAAGAAGATGGACATACACTTGTTCGACATCAACTTATCCAAGAGTCGAAGACGCATAAAGAATCATACACACGGTTGTATAGAAAGAAAGAAAATTTTGATGCAGTTTTATAAGTTTCTTGTTCCTTGCTTTAACGGTCCAGCACCGGAGGCAAATTGGATGCGCTTCCCTGAAATGAGTCACCTAATAGCATGTGCGTATGATAGAGTGTGTATTGACCTGACACGCTACGGTTTTTCAGAAACCTTTTTCCCACTGCGCATCGCCCCACCCCCAAAATCAAAATGATTGTATCATATGTATTGGATGGCTTTCAAAATCAAGTCATTCTGTTCAAATTTACTTGAAATCAGGATGTCATATACCAATTACATCACCGAAGTGGATGACTCATTCACCCATAAAAGTCGAGACTTTGCCGAATCATTTTATGGAAAGGATGAAAGAATTCGAGAGATTGAACAACATTGAAAAAGAATCAAATGTACAAAATTCCAAGGGGGTACCACCTATAGATTTAGCCGGTGACATATGTTTCGATTCGTTTTAATTTCTTGTTTAATCGGACAAATAATTGTATGTAATTGTGTCTCAATATAAATGAAGTGTTATATATTCACCTTTTGTTCATATTTTGTCTTTATGCATTTTTTATCTTTCCCATGACAACACTTGTGCTTTTGTCAATGAAAAAATAAGTTTTGTTTTAATGTTCTGTTTTGAAACTGATTCAGGACAAGTTATTGAGATGCATCTCCGAAACAAGATTAGAGGATGCGGTTCCAGAGATATATCTCTGGAATCAATATGTCAGTTAATGAGTGGTCCATATTGATCTTTGCCTTCTATAAATATAGGTGCTCTTATGTTATATTTCACACAAACTGAAAAATGTCTAAAATGTCACAAATAAACATCCATTGTATGTTACAGATGTCTCCTTCTCCGACTTTACACTCGAGTGAACGTTTAAGCTCACCAATTCCACTTCCCTCGAAGATATCAAAGATGAAATCCACTATCTCCTACCTTACAGAGACAAACAAAGGATTGTGAAGCTCGAATACCGTTCACCATCGATTGACAATGAAGGGAAGATTGAGCTCAATAAATTTAAGCTCAAGACGCAAGCGAATGTTAGGGCTATGTGGGATACGTATTTTTGTTTCAAAACAAAAATTCCGCTCAAGTTGGAAGCGATGCTACAAAGATCGGTCGAAGATATTCTGAAGATGTACAAGCGTCTACCAAGATATTGAAATGTAATATTGTAGTTTATGTTGAAATCATCTTTGTAATGCTTATTTTATGTTATGAATGTCAATTTCATTTTGAAAAATTATTTTTCTATTGATTCTGATATTGGTGTGTCTCTCCGGAAATGTAACTCTGGAATAAAGTAAACAAAAAAAAGGCGTAACTCATAATGACCTTTATTCAGTGTGTGTTAGAGTGCTTCCGGAGATACATCTCCAAAATCAGAGGACATTTGTAAAAATTCACATAGTGCATTAGAAACATCTATGGTGCCAAAAAAAAATCTCTTTTATAATATCAAATTCTCTCTTCTCATTTCCAGGGGGTGAGTGGCCCTAACGTTAATCTGATGAAAAACAAAGAAAAAAAACATAAAAACAACGTTGGGCATAAGCTATTGGCCCTACGCCAAAACCACTAGCCATCTCCCTTTATTCAAGTCTTGCACCCCCCTTATTTTATTGAGATTAATTATTATGCATTGTTAGTGTAAAAAGTTTTACACTATCGATTCATCACTATCACCCGTTTACATTACTTTATAGATTTTTAAAATAAAAGTCAAACTTGTTTCATTGTTAGTGCAAAAGCATATGATTTCTGAAAAGGTTTCCTGACAAGAAACATGTTCAGCCTTGGTATGTACAAGAAGAAGAATACATCATAGTCTTGATGGTGGTTACTTGGATCAGCTTATTCCTGATCTAGGTAAGGAAGTGCATTGGCTAATGCACACTATGAAGTTAAGAACAAGGGGCAGCTTTCTTAACATCATGGAAACAACCTTGCTTTAGGAAGTGGAATCCTTGGTATAGCTGAAGGGTTAGTTTCTAACTGGTCCTTCTGAAGACTCATGCATCAGAGTGTCTGATGTCTTTGGAGAAGAAGCAGTAATTCATCAAGGTGTGAGCTTGGATGACTTAACTGCAAACCTGCAGGATGGAGGTTGTTTACTCAAACTTGGTTCCTCAATCAAGTCTATGAGAACATTGAACTCTTGTTCTGTGAAGGGAGGAAGTTCTTTCAAGTGGCAGAAGAAGGAGCTGAATTCAACAGCTAGATGTCTAAACACAATGTTGTGACATTTGGTTTAACATCAGATTCTTAGTTGGTGAAGTGGCACATCAACTTAAGATAGAAGGGTCTACAAAGTTGTAGATTGGGTACTTCAAAAGGATCGTTCTCATTGCAGTTCTTAGGAGTTGCTGGTTGGAGAAGATGTTACATCTTCAGGACTTAGAGACCCTAAGCTTTGTTTAACATGTAACTTGAAGTTCAAATCTCACTTGGAAGATCAGAATATCTTTGGGAGAAGTCTGATAAACTTGGGGAGGTCAAAAAGCAGCATTTGATTTTTCCAAATGAGGACTCATGAAGAAGGTAATCAACCAGTGGCATTTGGTTTATCTCAGAAGTGAGTTCGAAGAATCAAGATAATCCACATATGGCAGCTGATTATTCTTGAGGAAAGTCTGGGACAAAGTACTTTTGAGCAGAAAAGTAGTAAGTTGAAGACTAAAGGAGGTGTTTTCTATTCATCTCTTGGAGCTTGTGGTAGGAGTTATGAGCTATCTATGGAAGAGTATCTCTTGTAATGGGATGAAAATGTATATGTCCCAATTTTTGTCTGGGTTCTTCTTGATCAAGCTGGTGACTCAGTGATATCTGAAGACTATCAGATGGTGTGCCTTGTCTTGTTATGAAGGATGTCCCAGCCGATGTTAGAACATCTTGTGAAGTGGTCTTCTGTTCTGGTTAGAAGAGAGATTGACACAGAGTGTGAATGTGTTCAGCTAAGAGGGTTGAACAGAGGGTGTGCTCTTGAAGACATGAAGATGCGTCTTATGTTTTCCATTCATCAAGTGGTCTGGATTCTCTTTGAATCAGGAAGTATGTGTAGGTCCAACTTTGGGGTGTTGGATATGCTCATGTGTGACCTCCAAGTGACAAGAGGAGAGTAGGGTGTCCATGACAGGGGGAGTTCTGTCTGTGAAGCTGCAAGTAATTATCAAGCTTGTGGTCCTTGTGTACTCAGATAACTAGGTATGGCACCTTGTCAGTTATCAGGATGTTGTGATGTATGTCAAGGCTGAGTGAGCAGAAGAATGTCTGACCGGATGTCATGACATTGCCCTGGACAATGCTGCTAATTCCTTCTGAATCTTAAAATCAGTAGGAGTTATGAAAGTGATGTGTCAAATTCTGATAAATCAGAATAAGCCTGATGGCTACAGCTGTGTGGTACAGGGGGAGTAACCATCTGCTGAAGTGTGGGAATTTGACTGTAGCAGTGCCAGATGTCAAGTCTCTACTGGAGGTATGACAGGAACCTTGGGAAATGTTGAATACTGGCAGAATGCAGGAAAAAGCCGTGTGTAATGTTAAGACATCGCGTGCAACGTGTCTGACTGCATATATGGAATAGTCTCCATGCACTGGAACTGCTGTTTTGAAAAAGAAACAGTTAAGAGCTATAAAAGGTATTCAAAGATAGTCTGAGATTTTGTTGGTGATTCCCTGACTGTTTCTCAGCAAACATTAATGAATCTTGACCAAGCATTAATTTCGACCGTTAATTCCTAAGCACGAGCTGGACTATTTAAAGGATGTATTAGCCCTCTTCTTCTCACAAGAGAAACACTCCATTCCTTCATAATCAAGGGGTATGTTAAGGTCTGGGCAAGCTGCGCCTGGATCTGGTTTTGTGAGGGGTGCCTTTACAAATGTTTAGCTAAAAAGGGGGAGAGAAATACAGTCCTGGGTAGTAAACAGAAGCAAGCTAACTGTGGTAGTAATTAGAAGTTGGAGTTGGTGTCAAGCACAAAAGTTGGTGTCAAGCACAAAATCCACCAACTGGATGTATCACTTGTGTCTTGTGATCTGAGTTAATAGGACAGTTGTGTCTTGTGATCTAAGTTACATTATCTATGTACTCAGTATTACATATTCTTCCGGAAGCTCTCCGGTTGAGGGGAAAGGTTCTAGTACAACTGATCCGTGCACCTCTTCTTCCCCATGTACACCATCTTTGGTGCTTGTGGTGGTGGAGCCAATGACAGAGATGAAGAGCATTCCCAAATTGGGATGTTTTGTCCAGTGTATTGTTTATTTGTTTTAACTAAAATTTGCCAAAGGGGGAGATTGTTAATTCCTTAGGATTGGCATTAATTTTGTAAAACAAATAATGTAATCATCTCTGTTGTTTTAATATGTTGGGTTGAAGAAGTTCAACATCTGGACCAACATGTCATGTACGATGTCACCACATCATGCCTGTGACATCGTACATGTGTAGAAAACTGAATTAATTAATTCAGTATTTATTCTGGGATTAGTAAGGATATTTGGTGAATATCCTAACTCCCATGTGGAGGTCTTGAAGACTCAATCAGAAGATATATAGGCTCAAAGTAAGGAGATATATATGGAGAGATTTTAGGATTGAAGACCTTGTTTGTAGCAGAATTTTTCTGCTGAAGTTGTAACAGCAAAGAACAAGTCTGCTGCGATTTCTGAAGGCCCAAATCCAGTTGGGTGATTAGGTTATAAATAGCTAATTGTAACCTAGTTTTTGTAAGCCTCTTAGAATGAAAATTTAGGGGTGTGTGAGAG